>NC_056472.1:31503100-31803100 GCF_008729295.1 Plectropomus leopardus | reverse complement strand
GCAAAAACTCAGCTTTGTCTATACAGCACCTTTCTCACAAAAGTGCCTCACAGAAAAATTGAAACATGAAACAAAAAATAATTACATTTTGCAACACTAAAAGTTACAACACTAAAATGAAAAAATCTATAAAAATAAACGAATAAAAGGCAATATAATAAGAAGCATGTGAAACTTACTAACAAATGTCAGGTATTTCCCAGTTCTGTTCTCCCTTTGTCTCTGGCGCAAGACAAAAAGGTCATGTTTTGTGGTACAATTGTGCAGAAATGTTCGTAATTAATTGATACCAGTTCAGGTAATGTTTTTCTTTAACTGTGGTTATTATAAAACTGGTCTTGAGTTTATTCTGAAAGGCATTTAAAAAAACGTTAAAAAGTCTAAAAATCAGTGGTTGATATGGACTCTGCTGCTGCTTCAGCGTGTCCTCTGGTTCTGACAGAGCCTGCACTGACATCTGGTGGTGATCTTTAATAACATGATGTGATCCAGTCTGGATGGAGCTGGACGCTGCACAGATTAAATCCTTTAAAATGTTCACGTTCAGATTTTTTTATGACTGTTTGTAAATGGCAGTTAAAGACTCAGATTTTTTTGTCCTCATATCTGAAGCTCCCTTTAGATTTAAGATATAAAATGAATCATTTTGCTGCCTGGACAACAATAAAGAATATTTTACTATATGTTAGATGCAGCTCTTTATTTTCTGCTCCTTGACATAGAAAGGCATCTATTTGTATGTCCACTGTTAACCCTTTGAAACCTGGAGTGACATCATTGTACTTTGAACCTTGAGCACGTTGCTCTAGTTTCTTTTAAAAACATAAGAAAATGGCAATGAGTAACTTGTTAGGAAATGTTCAGCGAAAAATTAGAAGATCTAGAAAATTCTGTTTAAAAACAGGAAAATGGCTAGTGAAAAAAGAAAAAAGCTAGCTGTGTATATTTATAATTATATTAATTATATATTTGAAGTTATGTTTCAGAATTATTTTACATTTTAAACACTTTTTCCAGTTCATTTGTTATTGTCGGTTTTTTTTTTTGGTTTTTTTTAAAATGTCTTTTCAAACTAATTTTCAGATAATTTTGTTGTACTTTTTACTTTATTTTGGGGTCATTTCTTCTTTCATTGTTTATTGTCATCTTCCCATGTTTTTGGAAGAAATTTAATAATAATTTGCTCAGGTTTCAGAGGGTTAATGCATTTGAGGTAGAATCATTTGCTTTTATTTAATTTTAGAAATGAATGAAAAAAGGGATTTTTTTCTCTGTCTTTTACTCAGTCAGTCAGACTTTATTTGTATAGCACTTTTTATACCAACAAAACTGGAACACAAAGTACTACACACACACACACACACACACACACACACACACACACAAAGCACAAGCACAAGCACATGGATAAAAAAAGCAAGACTTTCTAATTAATTAAAGCATTAAATTGGGAACTTAGGAAACACTACACCAGAGGTGGAATAAAACCAATAGCAAGAAATATAAAATGATATACATAAATGAATATATTGTTGATAATAATGAAAATAATAATAGCAGTAGTAGTAACAGTGATAGTAATAATAATAATAATAATAAACAACATACTGTAAAAAGAAGGTCATAGGTAAATGGAAGCATAGCAACACAAAGTATATAATAAAAATAAATGTTTTAAAAATAATAAAATTATACACCATCTAGTAAAACAGACAACAGGTTAAAATAAATAAGTAGTTTAAATAAATGGGGAATTTAAAGCCACAGTAAGAAGGTACGTCTTGAGTTTGCTTTCGAAAAACATTGGCCCCCACTGCTGCCCTCAGGTCTTCAGGCCGGCTGTTCCTCAGACACTCACTCAATTTTGTCTCCTAATTATTTCCTTCTTATTTTGAACCGCTCTGATTTCTGTAAAGTGTCTGTTCTCATGATGAGAACTCTTTCTTCGCTGATGTTCACTCATTCTTGCTGCATCTGCTGCTGTCTTTTTTTCCTCTTAATACAATGACTGACCGCAGAAGCCCGCTCCATTGACGCAGGCATCTCTATTCAGACCGAAGTGGCCTGTGCCCCCATTACAGGTACCCGAGCAGGCCGAGTCGCCCGCATCATCAGGGTGATGTCATCTTAATGGGACAAGAGTCCTGCTGGCTTTAACCTCCTGCTCCCTTTTTGCTGCTGTGCTCTTGTTGTGTTGATGTGAGTTCCTGGTATTTTGCCTGTGGATCAGTGGATGACTTGACGCTTTGGATGCTTTTTGTGTCTTTATCTGCTTCCTGTTACAGTTTCTTGGTATTTGGATTGTTGTTGTCAAGTATTTCTACAGTATTTCTTTATGTTGCTGCTCATATTTAACCAAATTTTTTCTGCATCTAAACTCCCTCCTGTCATGCTTCACGAGGTGGGTTTCCATTAACCCTCAAATTGCGCAAATTATTGCAAATACAAAATACAGCTAATGGACACATGTTAATTTTGGGGAAAAAAATTGCATTTATCTCAGAAATGTTTTTACGCTCACATGAGGTCGTATTTCAGGCAATTTAAAAAGCTATATTTCGCAAAACTGTAATGGAAACACTTTTTTGGACTTTTATAGGTCACATGATGTTATGGCTATGTGCTTGTCAGTGGGAACTAGGGGTTGACAGATATTGTTTTTTCAGGGCTGATACTGATTATTCATGATGCAGCAGGAGCTACAAGAGCTGTTATTGCATCACATAACTTCAAAAGTTGAGCGGATCATCTGGAAGTTTTGAATCCACAGTTCCTTTGTCAAATCGTGGACTATCAGCTCCCAGAAATCCCTCATACGTGGCTGCTCACTCATTATTGCTCGCATAACACGCCTACGTCACCTTGGATTGGAAAAAATAACAGCTAGTGTGATGGCTGCAATAGAAATAAACCTGCTGATGTTTTAAACATCCTTCGCCATGCTTTTTGGAATGTTATCGAGAATGAGAAGTTGCATAATATCACTCAGAGGAAATGCAGTCATCTCGAAAATGTCACTCAAGTTTTGCGCAAATCGGTAATGGAAACCTGCCTGCTGTGTGTATACTTTCTGTACAACTCACTCGTCCGTTCTCTCTCAGGGATGAACGGGAAAAGCATCCTGTCTGCGATGGGCCGACACACGCCGGAGCACTCCAGCGTGATGAGCACAGCCGGCTCAGGAGCCACCACCTCCCCTTGTTCATCTCGCTCCTCCTCGCAGCGTTCAGGGACGGGGGCCCATACACCAGGGGGGCCCCACAGATCCCCCTGCACCCAGGTCAAAACCTCAGAGGGCAGCAGCAATGCTCTGACGCCCAATGCTGGTCCTGCCAGGTCGCCAGTGTCGCCCAAACTGTCATCAGGTGAGGAGAGCCACACTGAGATCAGACTGGTTAGTTAAGTTGACGATGGTGTTTTGACTCGCGTGCCCTCAACCCAAAAAACTGCCACGTAGGCCGTCTGTGAAAACAGTTTGTTCAGAACATTTCAAAGCCTCTGCACCAGTGATAGCTGAGGCGTTCTGATTTTAGGGCTGTCTGTCCGCTCATTCGTGTGACATTCATCCGGACTGAACTAGTTATAGGTCAAAGGTCAACGTCACTGTGACCCTTAAATCCATCTCATTCAAATGTGTTATCTCATGAACAACGTAAGGGAATTTCTTCAAATTTGGCACAAAGGTTTGGGAAGACTCAAGGACGAGCTGATTAGATTTTGGTGGTCAAGGTCACAGTGACCTTGCATCTGTCTCATTGTCGTGAACACAATATCTGAAGGGACCTTGAGGGATTTTCATGAAATTTGGGACAAATGTCCAGTTGGACTCAAAAATGAACTGATTAGAATCTGATAAATGAAGGTGAAAGGTCACAGTGAACTTCGAAAATATGTTTTTGGCCATAACTCAAATATTCTAAAAACCTGCTACTTTTTTATTGCTTGTAAGAGCGAGAGATTTTAGCATTGAGTAAAATTAAATCAAAACTGAAAAGAGGGGTTTTAACTTAAAATGTATTTTTCTTACAAAAATAAAAATAGGTTATATTAAAATAGTTAGATCTGTTTTTTATACAGTATTGTCACTGTAAAAAGAAAATTCTCTAAGGGTAAAACAGCTGACTCCAGCACGCGTGGACATGTCTGACAGCCCGCTCCAGTGCGGACATGTCCGACTGCGCGCGGACATCCTTGACAGTCGGTTGCAGCATGGAAATGTGTGACAGCCCGCTTCAGCAAGGACATGTCCGACAGCCTGCTCCATCACGGACCTGTCTGACAGCCCGCTCCAGCGCCGAAATGTGCGACAGCCCGCTTCAGCGTGGACATGTCCCACAGTCCACTCCAGCGCAGAAATGTCCAACAGCCTGCTCCAGTTCGCACATGTTCCACAGCCCACTCCGACTGTAGCAGTTTTACAGCCTGTCTTGCTCATGCAAGGTTTTTCCAATAAAACATCTGTCATTGTGCACAACCAATACACTCGGAGGTGGCTATTAATAGCCCCAGACCACTGATTCATCACATGAACCTGTACGCCAGGCACCAGCAACTGGCAGACCGCGGTCCGGATCCGGACCAAAACTTCGTCCTATCTGGACCCGTGGCCAAGTTGTAATAAAATGTAAGACTGAGAACAATATAGTTTAAGGAGTACTGCTGGGCAAATAATCAAACCCGACAGTGAGAACCTCTAACCGACATAATCTTGTCCGTGTCAGGTATTTCGGTTATCCCACCAAGGCTGCCAAGTCCCACACATCTGCCGTGTGTCTGACGCTTTTGGGCTCTGTCTCACTCTCTCACTCTTACGAACAGCAAAAAATCAGCAGGTTTTTAGAAAACAAGATGATTTAAATGAGACTAAAATGGTATTGTTATTTGACATTGAATTAGTAAAATAGAGGATAGAAGATTCATCAGGGTGTCCACAATAGAACAACAGCTATCAACACCTAAGTGCAGCTTTTCAGATCCCCTTCACATGACATCATGTTGTGTTGGTCAGCAGCCTCCGTCCTCTGTGTGCACTGTAAATAGTGTTTTGTCAACGTGTTCTCCACATCTCTGTTTTGTCTCTACCTGCTGCACTGGGATGAGAGTTCTCCAAAATTGTCAAACTAACACTTTAAAGTGAAATTTAGTGGTGGTTTTCCTTTAATCCTTTCATTAATTTCCCCAGAGGAACCACAGCGGAGCGATGTGAGCAGCTTTTGAACACTTGTGCTGTACGTCCACAGAGAGGAGCCACTCAGAGAAGCATTTGTCACTGCGGAGGAGCCCGTCTCCCCAGAAAGGCTCCACCCTGCCGTCGCCCCAGGTGGTTTTCCTCAAGGACATCGTCTGCTACCTGTCCCTGCTGGAGCGGGGGACGCCGGAGGACAAGCTGGAGTGT
The DNA here is from genome assembly GCF_008729295.1 of Plectropomus leopardus. Taxonomy (NCBI): domain Eukaryota; kingdom Metazoa; phylum Chordata; class Actinopteri; order Perciformes; family Serranidae; genus Plectropomus; species Plectropomus leopardus. The sequence continues at coordinate 31,797,705 of NC_056472.1, read as the reverse complement.
GAGTGACAGGGATGGAGGGAGGTGGGCGGAGGGTCGGCTCCTCTCAAAAGGATGTCGAGTGGGAGCAGCTGTCGTGTGCAATGAGTATATGTGTGCTCTCCTGTCAGCTCAGGTTGACAGCAGGAGTAATAAGGCTGTTCACTCGGTCCCCGGGGCCTTAGATACGCTGGTTACACCTCCCACACAGGGCAGGTCAGTGACACGCTTAAGCCCTGCTGTACCCAATTGACTACTTTGGTGTCGAAGGCTATATCGGAGCGCACTGACGAGGCTAATCTCCACTAACTGGTCCCCATGCTTCAGTACAGAAGTAGCACGCTCCACTTCTTTAACCCCGTGGCCATCTGGAGCGAGTCCAGGAACAAATGTTACTGCTTCACAGAGCTACTAATTATGTGACGCTATCTGAGTCACCATGGGATCTCTGTTCTCTCGTTTCCCTCTAGTCATGTTTCGGCTGTACGACACAGACGGCAACGGGGTTCTGGACAGCTCGGTGAGTTTCTCTTTCTGCTTTCGTATCTCCCTCGCTTTTCTCTCTCTGACTGCCCCCCCCCCTTCCTCCTCCTCCTCCTCCACTCTTCATCTCTCTCTGTCTTGTGTCTCTGTTTGCCCTTTGCACACAGCAGCTCTAAGAATAGACACACAGAGACAGCGGTTGTGTTTACATGAGATCATTTGTAAATGGTTCTGTTCAGTTTAATATCAGCCATGTGCTGAGGCCATCACACAAACAGATGTGACTCAGGGCACAGTGATATGTCTTAAAAATAATACTGTAATATTTTTAGGGTATCTTACAATACACCATATATAACTCAATATTTTAAGAATATCCTCTGAACTACTGTAGACTACTAAAATACAAAATTATTAAATACAATATTGTTATGATGGGGTTAAAAAAGTAGCAACTGTCAAAATGAAGGTAAAAAAAAGTATTGTTATAATAAAGTTCAATGAAATACTTTTATAATAAAGTTAATTAAGATACAATCATAATAAGGTTAAATATATAGTACTCTTATGATAAAGTTAAATACTGTTATTTAAAGTGCTGTTAAAATGTATTAAAGTGTTGTTCTAATAAAGTTAAATAAAGTAGCTGCTGTCAAAATGAAGTTAAGTAAAACACTGTTAGAATAACGGTAAATGAGATACTTTAAATAACAAAATCAAATAACATACAGTCATAAAGTTAGATATAGTACTGTTACAATAAAGTTAAACAAAACATTTTTAGAATAAAATTAAGTAAAGTAGCTGGTATCAAAATAAAGTTAAAAAAAGAAACTACTATTATGATAAATTAAATAAGATACTCCATAGCAAAGTTAAATAATGTAGCTTCTGTCATAATAAAGCAGAATAATGCACTGCCATTGATGAAGCTTAATAAAATATTGTTATAATAAATTTATCGTCATAATAAAATTAAATGAAATACTGTTATAACAATGTTAAATAAAGTAGCTGCTGTCAAAATAAATAGAATACTGTGATAATAAACTTCAGTAAAGTAGCTTCTGTCATAATAAAGTTAAATACAATACTGTTATAATAAACTTCAGTAAAGTAGCTACTGTCAAAGTAGAGTGCTGTTATCATTAAGTTGAATAAGATTTGTAATATTGAAATAAATAAAAGTGGAGCCACTGGTGCTTTTATTTTGAAGCACCCAGCTCGTCTCAGACTTTAACTGTTTTTTGGAATTTTTTTAGAAGTTGAGAGCTGAAACGCCAAACTGAGTCTCATGCCAGTGTCTTTATAACAAAAATTAAAATTTAGCTAGATGTTTTATGCAGCTTAAATGTAAGGAAATATGTTCTCCTGCCTTTGAGCTGTGGATTAAAAACCTTATAAACCATCTGACTTTGGAGAAAATTCGCTTTTCTACAAGAGGGTGAGCTCAGAAATGTTATGCACTACGGCAACCTTTTTTAACCTGCATAGAAAAAATAGACTTCATTGATACTGATAATAAGGTTTTGTAATATTTATCCCCTTTCTTTTTTTTAAGTCCTCTAATCATTTTTTTATTTGTCTTTCTTGTCTCCTTTTTTGTCTTTTTTTATTTTTTAATCCTCACTAGTTTTATTTTGAGTCTTAACTTCTATCACTGTCACAATGAATTTGTTTATATGTACTTACTTAATTTTCTGTGTCACTGAGGTTACTCTCCTCATTGTACTCACGCTCTGTTGTGGGGGGCACATTCTGTATTTTTATTTTCCAGTAATATCTGTGATAAACTTTACTTGTTTGACTAAATGTTAAAAAGACCTTGAGAATAAAAAAAAAAATATAGAGATATAAATATATACTCAATGTTCAGGATATAGTCACTTTATGCACCTCATATGGAGCAATCCGCTATATATCTAGTATTTTTGATATATATTTCCCCCTAATGTGAATACATGCAGGGAAATACACAGTGCACACACAGACTTCACTCTACATACACATACTTAAAATCATTTCTCATGCTTGTGTGAAATCTATGAGATGTTAAATATTTGAGCAGAAGGTAAAGCAGGGAGCTCTCTGTCTCATATCGTTTGTCTTCCTTCTCGCAGGAGCTGGATCGCATCATCAATCAGATGGTGCATGTGGCGGAGTATCTGGAGTGGGATTCAACAGAACTGCGACCGGTGAGCAAACACACGATGCAATAAAGTCTGAAGTGAAAATCGGGAAGAGAAATGTAAACAGGCCCCTCTGTGGAGGTTTTGTCGTTATTTACTCGCCCGTAATGCCAGCTGGAAAAACTACAGTGACACCCAGAAGGTTGATTTTAGCTCAAAAAAAGTTGGAAAACAACCACAAAATAGCTTGAAACGACTTCTCTCAGGAAAGTGCTATAAAGATAAACGAGGAGCTTGTTAGAGGAAAGCACCTGTTCTCCACATCATTTTGCAACAAATATCCAGAGCTGCATCAATCAATCAGTTTATTATTCTGTCATTCTGCTGCTGGACTGTCAGTCAGTTACAGGTTATGTTAACCTTTTCCCAATTTGCATTTCATTATTTTATTAGTATTTGTTTAGATATTAACCTCCTGGGACTCTATAAAGAGGACCGAATAAAAAAAAAAATACTGTAGAGTTCATTCTCATTCACTGCTTTAAAACAGTAGGTCTGTGTTTTAATGGAAATAAAACCTGAGTTCAGTTTATCATCACTTCACTATGAAACATTATAAAAGTGTATTACTCTGTTTGGAAAAGTATGTTTGCTTTATTATTCATTTAATGCACCAGAAGAAGCCAAAAGCTTATTTCCCTGCAGGAGTTTCTGTTAGTTAAAGAACAAAGAAGTCTTATGGAACATATTTGACAAAATATTAAAATAATATTAAAGTCCTAATAACTGTCTGTGTGTCTGACTTTGGTTTTAAGGACTTTATTTATCTGTGTCCCTGCAGATACTGAAGGAGATGATGGAGGAGATCGACTTCGACAGAGACGGGACGGTCACGCTGGAGGAGTGGATCCGAGGAGGCCTCACCACGATCCCTTTACTGGTCCTGCTGGGCATGGAAACGGTACATATTGGTCTGTCTGACTGTGCGTGAAACTTTCTGTGATTGAAATGTACCAATTTATTTTTTTTTTAAGTTTAGGTAATGAGGCTCTTTTTTTTAAAATAGATAACTTTTTTTCCATGTTTTTATTTTCTTTTTGTTTATTTAAGAGAATGAGTTTGGGGGATATATTTACTTAAAAATGCTTGTAATATTTCCTATTTTTATTTATCTTTTTTATTTACAGGTTTTGATGGCATGTTGTTGATATTTCCTTTTTTTATTTTGGGGGATTTTTATAGAAAAACATGCTTGTTTTTGTTGACTTTTTTTCTTTTTTCCAAAATAAAAGATGTTGCTTTTTTCTTTTTTTCCATTAAATTGTTTTGGCAATTTTTATGGAGAAAAGATTTTGATTTTTCCCTTCATGAGGTTCTGTTCTGCTTTCTTTTAATAGAAAACTTTTTTTTATTTATGTTTTTCTTTTCTTTTTTTCTTTAAGAGAATGTGTTTGGAGTTTTCTTTAAAAATGTTGGTAATATCTCAGGAGAGGAGATTTTTTCAGAAAATGCGTTTGTAAGGCAGGTTCTCTTTAAAAAAAAAAGTGATTTTGGTGATTTATGAATCTTTTCAGGTTGAAATGTACTTGTACCTGTGTAGTTCCTTGTAGGTAATGAGGCTCTGTCTCACATTGTTTGCTGTTTTTACTTTAAATCCCTTCGTCTGTTTGTCACCAAGATTACAGAAAAACTACTGGCTTGATTATTTGAATTTATTTGAAGTAATTATTTAAATTATTAATTACTATTATTAATAACCACTTGTAGAACACAGATTAAATTCATGCTGAGTCGGGTTATTGAGTGAGAACTCTCTGCACTGTTTTTAGCAACAATCATAACCCGAATCCTCAGTTTCAGTGTTTAATGCTTCCTCTGTCGTCTCTACGTAGAATGTCCAGGAAGACGGGCAGCATGTTTGGCGTCTGAAGCACTTCAACAAACCAGCCTACTGTAACTACTGCCACACCATGCTGCTCGGAGTTCGCAAGCAGGGCCTCTGCTGCTCCTGTGAGTCTCTCTGTCCGTCTGTCTTTGTGTTCCTGTTTCTTTGTCCCAGTTTTTCTGATGTCCTCTCCTCTCTTTGTCCGTTCCTCCATCTTTATCTGTGTCTCCTCTTTTACTTCCATCTGCGTCTGACTCAGATTGAAGTTGTTTGTTGTGCCCGAGTGCCTCTGAGTCAATGTTGTTTTTCAATTAAAAGTCCCCACTAAGTTCTCATTAAAAAAACATTAACAATGTTATTTGGTGTAATTTCATTATTGATTGAGCTCTGGCGGGGAGCATTTCTGCAGGCTGATGTTATTGTCACAGCTGAATGAAGCGCTCACGTGTCAAAATTATCTCTAATGTGCTAAAAAAAAAGTAATTCAATCCCCTGCAAACCTTGATTTTAGCTGCAGCTATGAAATGAGTCATGACCAAAAAGTGTCAGAAGATATTCAGGGTTCCCTTGGTCATTGAAAACCTGGAAAATTCATGGAATTTCAGTCACATTTTCCAGGTCTGTAAAAGTCATGGAACTCATAAAAATCAGTTTTACTATTTTTTTTTAAGAGAATAGAAATTTGTTATGTGTAATAAATTAAATTAATGAAACTTAACAGTGAATTTATTTATTATAGCTGACGACTGTAACGTAGCTCTAATATGGACAACGTTTTGGTTTGTTTTATGTTTATGTTTATTATTTCTTTTTTTTTAAAAGAAAACAGTGATTACTAAAAATAGAAAACAAAAGCCAAGACCAACTTTTTTTCTTTCTTTTTTAAGAAAATGGATTTCGAGGGCATGTTTTATTTTTGCTGATTTTTAAAGAAAAACTTAAAACATTTTGGGAGATTTTTTTTCTTAAGAAAATGGGTTTGGAAGGCATGTTTTATTTTTTAAAAGAGACACTTTCTTTTCTTTATTGGCCTTTTTTTCTTCTTTAAAGTATTTTGGTAATTTACACAAAAAATGATTTGGGGCTATTTTTAAATGTATTTATTTTTTAATATATTCCTTTAATTTTTCCAAGGCATATTTTCATAAAAAATAACCAAAATGACTCCATTTATAATGAACAGAAACTATAAAAACAGAAATTATTGTTGGATTTTTCAAATTTCCAACTACTTAAAAACAATGTGGACTGCTGAAATTATGTTTAAATAGAATTTGAATCCTATATGTTTAAAAAAATGCTAGTCAAGGAAAAAAAAAAATTGGCTTCTTGAAAAGTCATAGGAAAATTTGGGAATTTTGTCCTTAATGATTTTTTGGGAACTCTGAATAATATTATATAGGAATTTGTCAACTCTCTTTGAGGCTGGTTTGTGATGTGACTTATACAGAATTTAACTCTTTCTTTACTCTTTCCTACAGTATGCAAGTACACAGTGCACGAGCGCTGTGTGTCCAAAGACATCGCTGCCTGCATCAGCACCTACGCCAAGTCACGTAGACACACCAACGTGAGTACCAGCACATGAAAGGGTTCATTCTGCACACGAAGCTCTGTACATGCACTGATGCTGCGGGGAGGAATGAGACGGGAACACTGACCGGTCTGTTCAGCAGCACCGGCTCATGGTTCTGTTTAACAGGGCAGCGAAGATCATGAGACGCCCTGTGAGGTCATGCAGGGCTTCTTATCTACTTACAGTCCTCTGTGTTTTAGCTCGGACGTGATTACGCTCTGCAGGATGATTTCTCTGCCTCGAGTCACATGCTGATTAGTCTGTAGAGTTTTTCTTCACTTCTGGCAAAAATTCCTTCCTGTCAGTAATCTGCTTTGTTTTTGTTCTACTTATTTATTAGTCTGTTTACCCTTTGAGCAAAGTGGCCTGATGTTTTTCAGAAACATTGGAAGAAGGCAATGAGAACTGAACCCAAAATTGGCAAATAAATTAGTGAAATCTGCAAGAAAATTACCTGAAAATAAGCCCCCCCAAAAAGGAAATAACCTTTAAAAAAATGCATGCAAACATTTTACAATGTCTGTCAACTACTATGAAGCATACATTTATGATAATTATTATCATAAATATTTATTATCATTTTGGCTGTGTTCATGCATATGGCATACATTTTAGTTTACTTTACATTTTTGTTAAATGTTGGAATTTGTAGCTCAGCTTCTATAATAAGTCTAAAATACAATTTGTTAAAATAGTTACATTCATACTGTTCAGGTCCAAAAATGCTCCATTGAAACCCATTCAAACTGACATTTTTGATCCCACAGCCATCAAAGCATAAAAAACATAGATTATATTATTTCTTGGTGTCATTCTGGGCTTTTGACTTGGAATTTGTATTTTTTGCTGTTTTCTACCTTATGATGTCATTTTTACAATTTTTGGCATATGGAGCAAATACGTGCTGTTTCTACTTGGTGCACTTTCACAATTAATGTTGCTGCAAATCAATGGCATATCCCAGACTGCGATAAACAAAAATAAATAAATAAATCTACTTTGCATCTAGTAAATTGAAAATAATTAAAATTTTGTGTTTTTTTTGTTTCATCTAAAAACATGGTGGTATCATGACAAAAACTTGGCATTTAAAAGGTGTAAAATTCTGAAAATTATTGAATTTTTGATATTTATAAAGTATAAAATCATTTAATGTATTTTATTCTTTAAAGCTTGATTTTAAAAAGTGCATTTTGTGCACAGAGCAACACGAGTGTGTTTATTATTAAAGGGTTAATTTTTTGTTTTCTATTTTTTATGATATGTGTTTGGGAGTCCAGTTTTTTAATAATCACAGTTCTGATTAGTTGTTTTCGTTCAGCCACTGTTGATTGCTGCAAATGCCATTAGAAGTACGAGGAGGAGGAACTTGATTTTTATTATTCACAGATTATCTGCCTCATGTACTACTGTCAGGATGTAATGACAGTTTCAGCAAATATACCAACATCCGTTTTTAGAGAAAAGTCACCAACTACAGCTTCATTGACTGAGTGGAAGTGCTAAAAAATATATATAATAAATAAACTGAATTTCTGTTCTGGTTTTTGGCCTGCAGGCTATGCAGCATGTTTGGATGGAGGGAAACTCTCCTACGAAGTGCGACCGCTGTCACAGAAGCATCAAGTGTTACCAGGGCCTGACGGGGCTGCACTGTGTGTGGTGTCAGATCACTGTGAGTTGCTGCCTCATGTAGACACAGATGAACTCTCAACAGGTAACACTTTGACCTGCAGTGGCCACATGCCTGACGAAAATGTTTTGGTTTACTGTATACAGCGGTGAATAAAGCGCTGCGGCGGTGGAATAAAAGTACAGATTTCTAAACATGGAATGACTGGTAGAAGTTAAAGTCATGTGTTCATCTGTTAGAATATCTCTTTAGTAAAAGTCTAAAAGTGTCTCATATTTACTGAACTTGAGTATCAAAAGTAATTTTTATCATATTAAATGTACATATTAAAGTACAAGTGCTAATAAATGGTGGTAATAAAAAAGCAAGCGGTTAGAATTTTGAGAATGATGAAGAGGTTTCGTGCGGTCATGAAAACCGTGGAAACGTCATAGAATTTGCGAATAGCAATTTACAGGTCTAGAAAAGTTTTGGAAAACTTAAGTACATCCTGAAAGTTTTGGAAAAGTCAGGAAATTTTGATTTACAGACCTGTATAATAACACATGATGTTTTCAAGAACTGGCAGAAATGTGAAAATCCAACAATTATTTCTGTTTTCGGGCTGTCATAAATAGTGTAATTTTTTTAATTTTAAAAGAAAAGGGAAAAAAAAGCCAAAAAAAAAGTTTTATGCCCCTTGCACCACACCCTCACCCCTCATAAATAAGAAACAGTCCCTAAGGTATATTTAAATATTCAGTTCTGAGCCTGTTCTGAATTCATTACTTTTCAAAATAATATATATTATGAAAAGCTATTATATAGTAATTAAAAATAGTCAATAAGAAGTATTAGTGGGTGTTTCAGAGAATATATAGTCTCTGAAATATGCCTAAAAGTCATTGAAAAGTTCTGGAAAAGTCCTGGAAATGTATTAGATAAAATGAGTATGAACCTTGTATAAAGTTCTTCACAACAAACACCACCTTGAAAACTGAACCTAAAGGAATTAAAGACCAAAATCCAGTTTTCCTTCTCTCACATTCCTTCATTCGTCCGCCCGTCCCTTCCTTCCCTATTTTGTAGGGACTGAAATGCTTAGGAGAAATGTAGTCAAGTAAAAGTAAACTTCTTTTTTTAGGAAATGTATAGTATAGTAGTGTAGTAAAAGTAATAGTTGACAGAAATATCAAAACTTCAGTAAAGATTCTCCCATAAAAGGTAAGATAAGATAATCCTTTATTAGTCCCACATTGGGGAATTTGCAATATTACAGCAGCCAGAAGTGTGCAGGATAAACAGCAAAAGAACAATATAAATAGTAAAAAATATTTTTAAAAAAACAAGGTGCAAAATAGTATCAGCAAGGTGCCAAACTCAACAGTTTAAAAATATATGTACACTAATTGCACATGGAGGTATAAGTTAGTATAAGTAAATTTACACCTTTATTCATTTTAGCAGCACTACTATTCAGATCCACTAGATGTCACCACTGACCTGCTCAACATTAACCCCGCCATCATCAAAACTCTCCCAGCAGTTTGTCTCATTTCAGCATGAATACCATTTTGCACAGAAAAAAACAAATGGAAAACTTTTTGATTGACGCTGTCAAAGCAGCCACACTGTACACACACACACACACACACACACACACACACACACACCGTTAGGATAAACAGCCCTTTAAAAGTGTAGCGTTTGATTCTGGTACCGTTTGATGCACTGAGTCTCACAGATGGATTTCCGCCCACAGTTCTTATGTTTGTACCTCTGCTCTCCTCCGTAGCTCCATAATAAGTGTGCATCCAATGTGAAGCCTGAGTGTGATGGAGGCGCCTTGAGGGACCACACTCTGTTGCCCTCGTACATCTGCCCCGTTGTCCTGGTGAGGATGCTTTTTTCTCTGCTCTCCACCTACAAGACCACATACAGTATGTGCAAGTGAGACTGTTTGGTGCCACAGATAAAGGAAGAATAATCTGGTTTCAGTATTACGTCACTCACTTCAAAAAAAGAAAAGACTTCCAGAGTGCTTGAGCTCTGCACATTTGTTGTTAATGTTGAGTGTTGCCTTAAAAATGACTAAAGTTCAGACGAAAGATTCACATCGGGATGAGTAGAAACATGGAACTACTTAAAATGCACAAGACTAACACGTTATAAAAACCTGGATGAGATGATTTATCGTCTCTATAGCAACAAGTCTCCATACTGTCTTTCTGATTTCCAGCTTTTCAGACTTGTTTTGTAGCTGGATAAAAATTGTAATTCCTTAAATCCTCTGGAAACGTGGCCTGAAATAGTGTGAATTAGGGGTGGACAGATTATCGATTATTTAGTTTGCTGATTATCTGTATCGGTTTTTACTTTAATGATCACCGATACAATTAAGTACAATTAAGTGGCAGCATGGGAAGAACTTTTACATTGTAAAACCTCAGGGAGCTATTTTTAATATCATTTCTCCAGACTGTGTGGGCGTCACGTTTTGATTGACACCACTTTATCAACTGCCTCATGTGTCCATGACGACAGCCATGGAGCAAAGCAGAGTCATGGTGGTACAGCTCTGTCTGTCCCAGCCCTCTGACTCTGGCTGTGTTCCCAAATCCAATACTTTTTTTTTCTTTTTTGTCAGTGAACGGCCTCATTAAGCTTCCAGGAGCAAAATGCCTCGTGGAAGCCTTCGTTTGGGCCAGAGCATGTGAGCGGAGCAGAGCGGGAGCATGTGAGGTGCTCGAGCGGGAGGATTTTGGCTTTTATAAAAAGCTGCAGCATCACCTTATCTCTCGCTCCAATTTTGCGTCGGTACGGCTCACACCATGCATCTGAAGCACGACTGACCCAGAAAGTACTTTAAAAAGAAAGCTGAGAAGTCAAACATACAGGTGTACTATTCCTCTTAAAGTAAAAGAATGTGGCGACATCGTTTTAGTTCGTGAAGATTTACTCTGAAATCGTATAAACAAAAGTGTACTGACAAATTGAAACGTGCGATGGTGTGTGATTCGGGTTGTGACCAACAGCAATATGAAAAAAGCATTTAACCTCCTTCCTGCACTGAGGAGGAGGATGGTGAGGTGACCGCGGTGACAGCAGCAGCGCTCGTCAAACAAGCTAAAATTAAAGTAGAGGGCAGATGTTTTTATTTTCTTTTTCTGGAGCGAGCGCTGAGTGATATGAGCGGAGCGGGTGAAAGTGGAGCGGTAATAAGCATCACCTCTGAGCAGCCAAAATGTACAGCTCTGTGTACGAGGAGCGATAATTCTCATCGCTCCACTCCGCTCACATGCTCTGGTTTGGACGTAATCCAGGAAGGTCCAACAGCTGAGGAGAACCAGAGGCAGGTGTTTTATATATATCATACTAGATGGATCAAATATTCAGTATTCAATATTCAAGTGAGGACGTTAAATTCATGTTGTTATTCTGCTGCCACGACAGCAGGCAGTGACGCATGAATGTAATGAAGACTGAACTGGCCGCTTTAGTGACACGCTGCCTTTCACCAGATTTCCTCTAACAAGTTGTGTCAGAGCATCGCATCCATCAAACACCTGCCTCATTTCACACCTGAAGATTCTATTTTCAGGTTTCTGGTCTGACTGCTCAATTCTCCCCACGAGCACCTCATTGTCGAGCTGATTCGTTCACATATAAATCCTAATCATAGTGAGTGTTTCATAGATTAAAACAAGGAGCCAAACACCTGCAGAGTATTTAAAGCTCACTTTGACTAATGAGGAGAGAGCGCATGCAGGGAAACAGGTAGTTGTAAAAATGATGGTAAGGTTTTTTTTATGCTTTTCTGCCCTGTAGAATGAAATCAGTGTGGATCAGAGATACTCAGCTTGCTTTGCTTGGGGGCCACTTTTGCAAAAAAAAAAAAATAGCTGGAGGCCAGGGGCCAGTCGAGCCAGCCCCAAACATGTTTTTAGGATTTTAGGACATTTCTAAGATTTTATGATGTTCTAGAATTTTAGGGTTATTCTAGGATTTTATTGCATTTGTGGGATTTTAATATGTGGCTTGGATTGTAGGATGTTACTAGGATTTCATGGCATTTCTAGGATTTTAGGACATTTTTTGAATTTTAGGACATTTGTAGGATTTCAGGACGATAGGATTTTATGACATTTCTAGGATGTTCCCAGGATTTTAGGACATTTCTAGTACTTTAGGACATTTCTCGGATTTTAGGATGTTTCCAAGATTTTAGAACATTTTCCAGATTTTTGGACATTAGGAGCTCAGCTAGAACCTGTGTTGCGGGGTGCAGGGGATGCTCCACTGGCACTTTTTTTAATAAACAAGCTAAATTTTGATGTTTTTATGCACTATGGCATCTTATGTATACGAAAAGTACAAAAACAAATCCCTGTGTGAATCATTTAATTTTTTTATTGTAAATTAGAAAATGGTTAGGTGGCCAAATTTGGCTTGCAGGCCGTAAGTTCTCAATGATGAAGAGTAAATAAGAGCCCTGTCCCATGATTACATATCTATGTACCAGTAACAGTCTTCGTCCTCTCACAGGACCGTCATTCTGTGGTGAAGCGAGGTGAGGGGGAGTCGCCGCCCAGCACCAGCCCCGATGACATCAATCAGACTTTCAAATTCTCCCCTGGAGACGGACAGGCACTGCAGGTGAGTCCAGCATCTGCAGCCGTCCATCCTGCAGGTTGTTGAAGTGAACACACAGAGCTGGTGCCTGAGGCTGTTTTTCCTTCCTGTCTCTAGATCACCCCTCTCCCAGGTACTCACCCGCTCCTGGTCCTGGTCAATCCCAAGAGTGGAGGGAGGCAGGGGGAGCGGTAAGTTTCCAACCACCCATGAGCCTTCTGCTGGGGTTCGTTTACTGCTGCTGGCTTTTAACTTTACTGCAATGTAGCGAGTAGATACTATGTGTACAGGTACTTTATCAGCTCAGTCACCAGAAGAAAATATTGGCATTGTCCGTTTCTGCAAAATACGGATATGTTACATTTGTACATTTCATACGTATCATATCAACGTTTATAAAGTGACGTTATGTATGACCTGACAAACTTCAGATCACTGTTCAAGACCCACAAACGACTACACAGGTTGTTTTTAAGCGACCCATTTTGTTTTTATATTGCCATGAAAAAATAGGTATTTAAAGCCAAAACATGATCTGCCAATTGGGTTGACATTATATTACATGATCAAGTTAATAACAGCTGTTTGGCTTCACATAAACATTTTGACAGATGATTATTTTATAGGTTAAAGATATTTACCACTTGTTATTAATTAAATGTAAAAAAAAATCAGACATGTAATGGGTAATTAGAAATAAAAATAGTAAAAAAAACATCGGACATGGAGACCAATAACAATCAACCTTATGAGGAATATTGCTTTTGTTTCAATATCATTGACATTATTATTTTTATTTTATTTTAGGCTGCTCATTTTACTAAATTTATCTTAACAACATTTTTATGTTGTTTTTTTTTTTTTTTAAACATTTAATTACGGTTGCATTAGTGCAATATTATCAGAACTTGTCTTCCATTTTCTCTTTTAATTATAAGTTGTCCCTTTTCTAATACTGTGTTTCCTCCATACAAAAACTTAAATTAACTATAAATTTATTGACTCTTTTATTTTATTTTTTATTTTTGAAGACTTTGGTGCATTTTTTTCTCTCCCTACTTTTATTACCTGACTAACTGGCAAGAGGACGTCATTACTATATGCTGTGTACATTAGTGTCTCTTTGCTGCAGGAAACAAGACCTTTGGACTGTCAGCATTAAATATAATTTGTATAGTATCAAGTGCAGGATCTACCTGTGGTGGAAAAAGTGAAGAAATTACCTGTAAGATTGCTTATAATCAGCCCCTTTGGATGCCCAGATATGTGAAGACTAAATGACACCATTATTAGAGGTCGTTAGTGCCTCAGTCTAAAAACGGCAGCACATTCAAAGAAACCGATTTCTGTCACACGGGGCTCTATATGTTTCTGCAGCTCCCTGCTGTCCGTGTGAATGCAGGCATTTAAAGATAACGGGGGCCGCAAATGCTGTAAAAAATGTCTTCATTGTTTCTTTGCTCCCCACCTACCACACAACAGAGACCAATCATACCCCGTTGCTCTGCCTCAGCCTGACACATTACCATAGCAACACTCTCTTTATTACCATCAGAAAGCAAATTATTCTCTATTAATAGACTTTACAAGAACAAAAAATAGATAATTTAGAGCAGGAAACCAGAGGCTATTGTGTTGTTATTTTAGTCTGTGTGGAAAAGTTCAGTTCAGTTTTGTAACATGTTTAGTTTGATTGATGAACGTGTTAGAAGTTGTGTAAGCCTCTGTCCTACATATAAATGTCATAAATTTCAACACATTTTACATATTTCCTCTTACTTTTATAGCCAAAGGAAAGAAAACAATAAATCAATAGAGGAGGAAGTTTGGTTTAGTTTAGTTGTATTTTTTTTTTTTTTTTTTTTTTTTTTAGAAATAAGTCAAAATATTGAGAGCAAGGTTGAATGTTGAGAATATAGTTAAAATGTTGAAAATATAGTAAAAAAAAATACTGAGAGTAAAGTCATAATATAGAAAATAAAAAAAAATTTAAATTTCGAGAATAAATTAGAAATGTGGAATAAAGTTGAAGTTTTGAGAATGAGGTCAAAATGTTGAGAATGAAGTCGAAATCTTGAGAATAAAGTTGAAATCCCATTTTGAAGATAAAGTCAAAATATTGACAACAAAGCTGAAATGTCAAGAATGAATTCAAAATACTGAGAATAAAATGTCCGAAACAGTAGAGATTACAGAAATTAATATTTACATTTTGAGAATAAATTTGAAATATTATTTAAAGAATACAGCTGGAATGTTAAGGATCAATTTGACATACCATTTTGGAAATAAAACTGAAATGTTGAGAATAAAGAAGAAATGTTGAGGATAAAGTTAAATGAAATACAATTTTGAGAAATAAGACCAAATGTTGAGAATAAAGTCGAAATGTCGAGAATAAAGTTAAATGTTGTCAATAAAGACGAAATAAGTCAAGTTGAAATGTCAGAATCAAAGTTGCATTAATGAGAATAAATCAAACTGCTAGCATCAGCACATACGGCTGATATATCATAGTTATCGTCACTATTATTGCTGCTGTGCATCTCTCCCCTCCCTCTCTAAAATTATAATTAAAACTTTTTTGTTGACATTTCAATTTTATTCTCAAAATGCAACAAACAGAAAAACGTCCTGTGACTTATTTCTGATATTTCTGGCACTAATACTAAAAGTTGGACTAAGTCTTCCTCCTCTAAGTTTTTCCCCTAATGCTGGCACTAATAATCCTCCATATATTGTGTACCGTTGTGTATTGTAGGTTTCTAATGCCAAGGCCGAGGCATCTATTCACTTGTATGTATGAGCATATTCAAATAATATGCAGAAATACACAGACTAGCCTCCTGCTGGCTTGTAGAAGCATATTATAATTGTCTGAATGAGACGTGCATGAGCACGACTGTGCAGGCTTCAACGGGCATTTTATGTAACTCTCACAAGGTTACAGGAAACTGCTGTGTCGACGTGCAGCTCGCTGTTGTACACCGACAGTTTGTGAGAGCGAGGAGATGGAAGAGATGGAGGAGCGTGCAAACTGAAACTCTCCTCTGCTTCTTTTATGTCGTGCCTCTTCCTCCTGATTTCTGAAACGATAATTTCTGTACATTTCAGACAGAAACTGCAGCAGAACAGATTATTTAGGATGTGTGTGGAGGTTGTACAGAAGTCATTTCCCGTGTTTCCACATAGCCTGAAGCTATGTTTTTCTTATGTATTGAGTTAAACATTTAAACTCAGGATTTTTATTATTGCACCACTCCATAAAATATCATAATCTAGATATTTAAATATATATATTTCTCTGAAAATTACCCTGACATACATGCATTTTATATCTCTGTAAACTTTGTAATCTCATGTAGAACTTTAAATCTACATTATAAACATATAAATAAATAAACATTATTTTTTAATAATCACACCATGTTGTCCCAGCAGAGTTTTAAGAATCCCACATGTAACGCAATTTTAGGCTGCTATGTTGTTAGAAAAATGTTATTCTTTGGTCATTAACAAAAAAAAAGAAGTTGCATCATGACAGCAGCGAAGATGGATGATGCAAGTTGATGACATGTTTTTGCTTGCATTTTTTTGTCCAGTGCTACGGTTCCCTGGACATTTATTGCCTAATCTGACGTGCCCTAAATTTGATATTTTCTGACACAAATTGCAGCTCAGGTTTTATTAGAGCGCAGTCAGTGTGACATACAGAAAACCTACAAGATCACAGTTATTTCACAGTATGCAGAGGCCTTGAGAGGCTGAACTACTTTTTCATTCTATTCACTCACAGATAAGCACTCTTTTATAACCTTCAACTTACATAAGTCTGATTTAATAATTAGTTTATTGTGTATGCTGCTCACTGTATTTAAGTTTTCTCTCCTGTATTTCTCTTTTCAGAGTGTTGAGGAAGTTCAGGTACCTGTTAAACCCCAGGCAGGTCTACAGTTTGGAGCAAGGAGGACCGATGGTCGGGTAAGTGCTGCTTTTAATGCTTTTAATGTTGGTGAATGCATAGAGCAGTCGTTCCCAACTGGTGCTGCCACTGGGTCCAGATTTCTCCTTAGTCATAAGTTTGAGGTCTGCACATAAGTGAAATTACCACATTTTCAATTTGATTTGACAAAATGTAGATTAACACTTGGGCTTAAGAGAATAAAGTGAAACATATTGCACGAATAAAGTGCAATCTAGTATTTGAAGACATTGGGGCTTAGGCTGGACTTCTCCAGGAAAAAGAATAGCCAATTCAAAAAAAGAAAAGAAAACTTTGGGGCGACCTCTAGCTCACCTGCTAGAGAGCGCGCCCCGTATGCTGAGTCCTTTGCAGCTGCTCTGGTCCGATTCCTGTGACCCTTCGCTGCATGTCGTCCCCCCTCTCTGTTTTACCCCGTTTCCACGCGATCAATAGCTGTCCTGTCAATAAAGGGAAAAATCACAACCCAAAAAAAATTGGCAATTTTTTTTTTTTTTTTTTTTTTTTTTTAATTTTTGGTAATTTGTGAAAACTTTTGGTCATTTGTTTTTGTCTTTGAAATTTCGGACAATTTTCTTAAACAAGGACCGTACTCACATCGTTATATTAAGACTGATTTTTTTTTTTTTTTTTTTTTTTTTTAAACACAAAGGAAACTCTTCTGTTTTCAGTCAGGCCGAGAGTTGGTCCAAGGTGATTACTTTTGTATGAGTCTGCTCACTGTTTTTAAGGAAAATCCTGCATGGCGTACCTTTAAGCTGCATGGGGAGTTTGTATTTCAGAGTGAACATCATGAATACAGAGTCCAGTTAGCTATTGTTCAGTCGGGGAGCTGCGCTGTCAGACCGCCTCTTTCCTTCATGTCAAACTAACCTGTGGAGGTCAGTGAAGGGGAATGGGAACACCGCATTACTGCCGTGCTGTGCATTTGACCTCTTGACACGCACACACACACACACACACACACACACACACACAGGCTCATACGTCAGAGCTGAGCACAGCTTGTACTTTGAAATGATTGCTGTTGCGCCTTTTGTCCATTCAGGGAAGAAAAATGCCGTACGCAGCTGCAGCGCTGTAAATGCTTTACCTTGAAGGTGAAGCACTCCCTCCACCATCCGTTCACTTCCACATGTGTGACTCTCTCTCTCTCCTCCCATCGTCAGTTCATGTCTCTCCCTCTCTCTCAGTCACGACTAGCAGAGCGGCTGCCCTCGAGAGCCCATTGTAGGAAAAGCGACCCAATGACGCACTCAGGTCTCAGGGGAAAATACTGTAGATACACACAACGTCAGACACAAACACCGTGTTTACTCTTCGGTGACAATGGGCACTTGAAAAGATGTCAGTATGGTTATCTGAGCCTTTTGGAATTTAATTCTTGTACTGTCCTCATACTGTAGTTTAACCCTTTAAACCTTTGAGACCTGAGCAGTTTGACTTGTTTTCCTTCATTGGAAGAGGGCAATGGGCAATGAAAGAAGAAATGACCCCAAAAATAGAAAGAAATAAGCAAAATGTACAATAAAATTACTTGAAAATTAGTAAAAAAAATAATTTTTAAACAAAGAAATATAACACAAACAAGACTTGGAAAAAAATATTTAAAATTTATAATAATTCTGTAACATAATTTTAAACATGTAATTATGATAATTATAAAAAAATATTTTACTAGATTTTTTCCCCTTAAAATACCCTAATTTTTTTTTAAATAACATTCTTCCAATATGTGGAACATTTCTTACCAACTTGTTTATTGGGAAGTTCAAAGAATTAAGTACTGAAATGAGCAGAAGAAAAGTATGTCGCTCCAGGTTTCAAAGGGTTAACTCTTGTCTTTTGCATTTTGTGATGTTTGATTTCTTGGAATATTTTCAAATGCTTCATATCCCATAAAATCTCTACAACCTAAGCTAAAATGTCACGCAGATCAATAAACCATAAAAATTGATAATAAATTTACAAAAATGTTGTCATGAATTAATTAATATAAAAATAGTCGTGTGTTTTAATCTGATTAAAAAAAAACAAATATTGAGCCAAAAAATTTCTAAATATAGAAACAGAATCAAAATATCAGGGCTGTACCCGACTCGGATTTTACTTTTTGAATACAAATATTTGACGATTAGTTTTGTTTTCCCTGTAAAGTCCCTATATAGTATAATAAACAAACAAAAAACAACATCGACAAACAAAACAAAAAAAGACAGACCAGAAAAAAAACTGCTTGAAAATTATAATTTTATTTAAAAAACAATTTGGAAAATACAATAATGGTATTTTTAAATATAATTCTATGGAAAATTTTCATGTGATTAAAAAAAAAAAATCCAAATTTATTAATTTCTTGCTATTTGTGGGGCATCTCTTGCCAAGCTGCTCATTGCATTTTTGAAAGAAAAAAAAAGTTTTAACACTGAAATAATTTTGAATATGCAAATGAAACCAATTTGCTTGATATTTTTGAAAGACATCTGAAGGCAGGATGGGAAAATTATGTGAATTTTATTTTTTTAAGAAAGTGCAAACAAATGAACAAACAAGGAAATGACCTGGAAAAAATCCTTAAGAAATAGTAATAATCTTGTAACATAATTTTGAATATGTATTTATGGTAAAAGATAAATACAGTATTTCTTATCTTATTTTTTTCTTAGACATTTTTCTCTAGCTTTTAAAAAGATTTGATCTTCTAATTTCTTGCAATTTGCAGGACATCTCTTGTTGTGCATTGTGTTTTTGAAAAAAATCAAACCAGTTTGCTCAGGCTTTGAAAAATACAAATACATGTGAAATTTATCTGAAGACAGCGCAAAAAAAGTGATGTCGCTCCAGGTTTCAAATGTTTAAATCAGCATCCCCAAAACGTCATCGCTTATCACTAGTGAGATTTTAGGTCAAAAATAGTCACTTTTGTTTATTTTTTGCACGCAGGATCAAATGTTTTCGGCGCTCTGGCCTTCCACAGTGTCTGAGAGAGAGAACATGTTGTCATGATTCAGACTTAAGTGATTATGCAATTATAAATAAAGAAGCTCTTTGTCATGCTCGGCTCCATCTCTTCAAGTGCATGTGTGTCTGTTATGCCAACAACACACATCTGAGCGCAGAGTGACGTAATAGTGTTACTGCACAGAGGGGGAGAGAGGCTGCACAGTATGTGCAAGTGAATATTTACACAAATAAACACACAGGGGCCGAGCGGAGGTCTTTTGACACGTAGAGGGTTAACCTGCTCTCAGCTGAACTCGCCACAACTGTTACCATGGGCTCCTTAGCAACAAGCTCAGCAGGCGCTGAGGTGAGAGGCAGCTCACGGAGTAGTTTTGTTTAAGGAGTGCAGTTTCTCGCTGTGTTTTTGGTCATTACAAACATTGTTTCAGCCTCTTCCGATAATGTGGAGCCTCCACTTGTGTCTGTGTTGATGTTTCTGCTAACCTGTCATACATAAAGCATAGACTCAAACAGTCGGGATTAAGTGGGCTAGTTAAAATTTTATGCTGACATGGAAGGGTTTTTCTCGGATGCGATTCACAGCTCCATGTTGTGGAAATGTCCCCTCAGCGGGTGCATGCTGGTGTAGTTTCCCTGCACGTCCTTTAGAGAGGGCTGTTTGTGGCCTCTGCATCCTCCGATCCAGAAATAATCCAACATCTACTTTGATCCGAGTCCACCACTGACAAGACGGTAAAACTAGAGCAAACACTGAGGAGGCTGTTAACTCTTTGAAACCAAAGAAAATTAGCTTGATATCTCACAAAAATATGAACAAAAAAACCTGCAATGAGTAACCAAACAATAAATGATGCCAAAATAAGCAAGAAATTGGTAAAAATCTACAAGAAAATTACCTGAAATTAGCACAGAAAAAAAAGTTTTAAAAAAAACAGGAAATGATCTGGTAAAAGTGATCAAACAAAACAGAAGTGCTAAATAGAAATATTCTTTTTCTGTAACATAAATAAAATAAATAATAATAATGATAAAAAAATACATAATTAAATAGTAACTATTTTAATTTTAAGAATTCAAATTAAAATTGTATTACATTTAATTTAATTTAATCAATTATCAGTAATTCTTAATCTATATTAAACATTAAAATTCTAACATTAATAATATAAAATAATTACATTATTATATTATATGATACTGCTACTACTATTATTAAATATTATTATTGTTATTATTATTACCGAGGAAAGTGCAGAAAAGGGTTTTTTTGTTGTTTTTTTTTTTAAAATCAAGACATTGCTGCATTTCCTTCTATTTAATGCCATGAAAAATTGATTTTTATGCCTCTGTGCCGATGAAAGCCGAGGCCTGAGCATCCCTCCGGCCCACTCTTGTGAACACAAAATCTCAGAAACACCATGAGGTAATTTCTTCAAAAATTTAGCACCAAAAATCATATCCTTGGATTCATGGACAAACTGATTAGATTTTGGTGGTCAGATATCAATGTCCAATATTTATGGAGATCTGAAAGTCCAAAAAGTATGGATAATGGATCCTGTTAGTGACCTATATCTGTTGCGTGGAGGATCAGTTCTTGGAAAAATCTTGGCTAGTTTTTTTTTGGATAGAAGAAGGCGGTGCCAGACTTTGACTTGTAGGAGTCTGTGTCATAATGGGTCACCTTTAACGCTGAATGAGCCGCGTCATGTGGTTAATGCCATGACATCACCAGAACAAATCGCTGCCTCCAACACCAAATAAGTATTTATTTATTTTGAGCTGTGGACATGATTTAGAGGGTCTGTGGGCTGTCAGCGTGCAGGGCCAGGTGGTCGGTGTGAAAGGGGTCCGTGCCCTGCATGCAGCTGTCTCATGACGGAGAGAGATGAAAGCTACTGTCGACACCTTTGTCCCAACGCACATTAAAGGTCCCTTTGAAGGGCACACACTCTGTGACTACGGTTTCCAGGGAAAGGAGTGAACACAGCTGGAGAGGGCACACGTTGATTCAGCTCTCTGTCTCTGTCTCTC
Source organism: Plectropomus leopardus (assembly GCF_008729295.1). Classification (NCBI taxonomy): domain Eukaryota; kingdom Metazoa; phylum Chordata; class Actinopteri; order Perciformes; family Serranidae; genus Plectropomus; species Plectropomus leopardus. Next base: position 31,776,432 of record NC_056472.1, on the reverse strand, counting down.
TGTCTCTGTCTCTCTGTCTCTCTGTCTCTCTGTCCATCAGCTCAGTTCATTAAATCACTCAGAGCTTAGAAAATCCCCGTCTCAGTCACTCTGTAATCCAATCACAGGATTTATCACCTGTAAAACACGCTGACATTGAGACTGAGGTGCTTTGTGTAGAAACACTCATACATTTTTAACGCTCTTGTTTTGTTTTTTGTGTATGTTGGTTAAATTCACTGCTTCATTTGTTCTCGTAGGCTCAACTTTTTCCACGATGTCCCTGATTTCCGGGTGCTTGCATGTGGAGGTGACGGCACTGTGGGCTGGATCCTCGACTGTATAGGTACACACACTTTATCCTATAACAAAATTACCCAAAGTTGCTGCATGCAATGCTTTTTTGTCTTCTTGGGGCATGTCTTTTATGGATTTTGGTGAAACTAAAGGCTAATGTCCACATTTGGAGACGGTAAAGTTTTCATAAAGTTTTACATTTATATATATAAATGCACAACTTGCTATTATAACATTATCACTGATAGACACAACATCCAAAGTGATGAAAATAAGTTGTCCTAGAAACGGTTGTTTCAAGGACTGTTCAGCTCACCAAATATAAGATGGATCTGTTTGTCTTTTCCTCTGCAGATAAAGCCAACTTTGCCAGGCACCCTCCAGTGGCCATCCTCCCTTTGGGCACCGGGAACGACCTGGCACGCTGCTTACGCTGGGGAGGAGGTGAGGCACTCACTCATTTATCTGTGTGTGTGTGTGTGTGTGTGTGTGTGTGTGTGTGTGTGTGTGTGTGTGCGCATAGCAGCATAAATCAATCAAAACTGAAATATATTTTTACATATTGTTTATTGTGTATTGTTTAGGAAACATTACACGCAAACTTATTTTTAAATTAAGAATGTACACCAAAATACTCTAGTACTACTCTGAAAACACACTGACCCGTTAGTTATTAGAGGCTAATGCTGTGCAGCCAGTTTTCGTCCAAATACACAGAACTTTATTTTCGATCTCAGTTGAGATTCCCAAAGATGCCATATGTATTAGGTCGAAGTTTGAGGAAATACCAACAAAATGAAGCACAAGACATTAATCTTCTTAAGGGGAAATTAAAAAGGAAATTAAGGGTTTAAACTGGGACTTGGGAACTCTGGATCATGAGGATAAAAAATATTGATTCACAGATTTCTAGTTTTCCTCCCAATATTTCAGTGACAAAAAAAATACAGCAAAAGTCCGAGGCAACCATAAACTTTGTTATTTTAGCAAGGTTATTATGGTCATACATATTTATTTCTCAGTTGTCTCCTTACTAAAATAGAACAGGAATATACAGGAAATATGTAAACAGTATTAAAAAATGCAAGTATTACAGAAAAAAATAACTTCAACAGGCCAAAGATGCAAGTATTTAGGCCACGTTTAGCTGAGAACGGCCCTACATAAAACAGAAAAGTCTTTAGAACAATCTGCGTTCATATGATAACATTGTGAAAACAATCCTTGGGTACACGCAAAACAGCCGAAAACGCTGTAGTATGCATGCAAGGGCAGTAGTTGTAACTTTGTGATGACACAACATAAAACTTATGACTTCTTACTGGTTGCACTTTCTGCTTATTTATGACTTTTAAATATTGACTTCAGTCTGAAGAGCCCAGTTTTTTTGTGTTTTAATGCATCGACATGTTCTCCGTAGTATTTGTTGGTGTCTTAATAAAGAGACTGACCAATTAGAACATATTCTCATTACAACTTTGCTAAAACAACAAATGTATGTTGGCCGTATATCAGTATATCTTCTGTATGTCAGATTATCTGTGTTGGTTCAGTTTGGTTCATTAAAGATGGAAGAGGCTCAACATGTGTAGTTGTCTGAACTCCATCAGGGTTCATTTGAATGTTGAGATATCAGCTGTGTTTTCAGGAAGGGTCTCGGTCTCAGTTGCGTGCTGAAATATAAAGGTAGGCATGTGTGTGCACGTTTTTGGGAAATGAAAGACGGGAGGAGGAAAGAGGGAGCTCTTATGTGTCAAATTAAAAACTGTTAATATGCAAAGCACCATTGATTTGTTGCAGTGCTTTGGTCCAGTAATTAGAACGGCTGGTTATGACTGCCTGATTGTTGCTGCTTGGAGGACCAGCAGAGCACTTACACGGGCTTATGAATGACATTTTGTCAATAAGCTGCCAGGTGTGGGGGCGGCTTTGGGACTTGTTGAATAGATCATCTTTCCCAGAAATAAACAGTGAAGTAAGAGCTAGAGTCTCTGCGGCCACTAACGGTGTGATTCAAGGGATCTGACAGTCGGTTTAACCACTTTGGTCCACGCTGAAATATCTCAACAACTATTGGTTGGATTGCCATGAAATTTGGTACAAACCTGCATGGTGTCCAGAGGATGAATTCTTATGACTTTGATGATCCTCTGACTGTTGATGTTTTCTTTAAAAATGTTTGGTAATTTTTTTTCCTTTTTTTACAATTTTCATAGAAAACCTTTTAGCATTTTTTTATTATTTGTATTTTGATTAAAACAAGTTACTTGTAGTAACTTGTTTTTAATCATTTTTATATTACTAATAGTTTGGAACATTTTTTTGTTTTGTTTGGTTATTTCTCCTTAAATACAAGTTAAAAGTTTTTCCTTAAAGTACTTTAAAAACAGAAATTACTGTTCGATTTCCAAATTCCAACAGTCCTTGAACACACAATGTGAATCTTACATGTTTGAAAAACGCTGGGCAAGAAAAATATATATGTGTATATTTTGAGACCTTAAAAAGTTATGGAAAACGTTTGAAACACTCCCGTTGATGAGTGTTGGAACCCTGTTTATTAAAAGCTTTAAAGGCCTTTTTTTCTCAGGGTCATGGCTCGCTGGCATCATTATATAAAATGACGTATTCTGGTTAAAATTTGGAGTAGAAAAACAGTACAAATATCATTAGAAAGGCAAAAATCTTTTCTCTCTTTCCAGCAGTGTCTGGGTCCCAGATGGAAAGGGGATGGCAGGTTAACAAGGGGGAGACACATTTTGCTAACAGGGAGGATGGCGTCCCCACTGCATGTAGCTCAGAGCACCTCTGCACCAGAGTTTCATTATGTTTGAATTTATCTCTGTGACGAAAGCATCTTCTGACGGTTGTCGTCTGTAAATTGGAGACGCAAACTCAGGCAAACTAATCAAGCTCTCCTGAGTGTTTGATACACATGGCTGCGTGATGATGATTTGTGATTGTCTGCTCACATTCTGAATATTACATGCTGAAGGATCCAGTGGGAAAGGGACAATTGTTTTTATATGAAAAGGAAATTGTTCCCTTTCTGAAATTGCTGTTATATCTTTAGAGTGCCAGTGTGTCAGTATATACGCTCGTATTTCACACACGGTGCTCACAGTGTGATGGGACTCATTATTGCCTCACGCCCTCGTGACACCCTGCTCGGAGCGCACTTCCGCCTCTGAGCGCTATTAAGGTGCCTGGCTGCTGAAGCAGGCTGTCAGCTGCGGAGCTAAACCAGAGGGCTCCCCAGGGTGCTGTCAGGTCCAGGCTGTGCTCTAGGTTCGGAGGTGGTGAGGGCGGCCTCCATGAAATGATCATCAGTGCCACCATGTTTCATGTTTCAACACATACAATCCACCATATTCCACCAGTTACATGTAGGGCTTTAAATACAGATTTTGTGAAATAATGACTTTTGAAAGGTTTATTCAGGACCACTGATTAAAGCAGAGATACTCAATTTACGGCCTGCGGGCCAAATCTGGCCCCTGATAGGGTGCCAGGTGGCCCCGCCAACCATTTTATACTTCACAATACATTTAAAGTGATTCACACAGGGAATTGTGGTTTTTTTTGTTTTACTTTTAGTATGCATAAGGTGCCAAAGTGCACAAAAATTTGTTTATCAAAAAATTCTAGAAATGTCCTAATATCCTGGAAATGTCCAAAAATCTGAGAAACATGCTAAAATCCTAGAAACGTCCTAAAATCCTAAAAAAGCTTTAAAATCCTGGTCCAATTCGTAGAAGTGTTCTAAAATCCTAGAAACATCTTAAAATCCTAGAAGTGTCCTAAAATCCTGGAAATGTCCTAAAGTCCTAGAAACATGTATGTAGCTGCTGTGACTGGCCCCTGGCCTCCTGTCATTTTGCAAAAGTGGCCCCCAAGCAAAGCACGTAGAGTGTCCCCAGAATAAAGCCTCCAGTCTCCTTCTTGTGTGTTATTTCATATCGTTGAGGTATGTTTTTTTTTTAATAAGACGGTGTTACCTTTCTCAGCACGAAAAACTGTATCTGGTCGTGTCTTTACTTGTTGCTCCTTCGTCTCTGTCTATCGTCGGTAGGTTACGAGGGTGGCAGCTTGCTGAAGTTCCTTCGGGACATCGAACATAGCACAGACGTGGTGTTGGACCGCTGGAACATCGACATCGTCCCTGATGACAAAGAGGAGAAGGGAGACCCCGTCCCCTACAGCATCGTCAACAACTACTTCTCTATCGGAGTGGTAAGGACACTGAACGTGTAACATTACATACGACTGACCGCGTTATCTGTTTCCTGTGTGGCTTGAACACAGTGGTGGATGCTACTTGGGAAGATCCTGTGTATTTCCATGGAAACGGACATAACAGTCATAAAAATGCATTTTATTTTGAGAGCTAATCGCCCTTCAAAACGAATACATTTTAATGACATATTTTATTTTGTTTGTAATAGTTGTATAATCGCAATAGAGGAAACTTATTCTTATTGAATGGGTCACATCTATGACGAAAATGCGCGCAAAATAGTTGATGTCATATGAATTGTCGCCACACGAATGACGTTATACCCTGAACATACATTTACAAAAGTTAGGTTTGGGCGATAAAAGTTTAGACAGAAAGTTATGTAATGATGTAAATGATGTAAATGGATCCAGTGACCATTGTATATGTAAAAGCATAATGAATTTAACAAAAAAATATTAGATGGTGGATGAGAGATACAGTAAAGTAAAACCCTGCCTGCAGACTGTGAGACTGAGACGTACTGTAGTTGTAACAATAACAACACAGAGAGAAAGATTACCACGTCCTCGTGGACACAAGCAATTAGCAGATTCATCGGTGAATTTCTGCTCTCTCTCGGGCAGGTTTCCTCTTTTAATTGGAGGAGAGAAAACATGCTGCCAGGTCCCAGTTGCTTAGCAACCTTTTTACCTGGTCCTGATGGAGACAGTAGCATAAAGGCTCAGGGACGTTTATACCGAGGTGAAAAACAAGACCTACTCAGTGAAGTCATCGCAGTGCCGCTCTGATGGTTTATCTCCTGTCAAACTGTGGACGAGCCAAATGTGTCTCTTCAGTTTGTCTTCATGGACAAATGGACGGAATCACACAGACTTCACCTCTCATGAACCACCTCTCACTGAGAACCTTTTTACTTTCCAAAGATTTGATCTAGGACCTAGTTGTACGGAGATCACCTGGATATTGCAAGAGCTTCATCTAGAATCGACTCAAGGGCTTCTACTGAGAACAATTTTATATTCCAAATGTTTAATCTAAATCTAAATCTAAGGGGGTTTGGCCAAAAAAGAAAACTTTTATGTTCCATGAGTTTCATCCAGAACACATCCAGGAGGTTCTACTGAGAATCCTTTTAAATTCCAATGGCCTCAACTAGAACCCACAGCGCTGGGGCTGATGTGGTCCAGTACGACCTACAACCTCAAACCTTTTTTTGGAACACTAATTTCTAATCCTGGACAGTTGTAGATGTGATAACTGTGTTCAGGTGAAGCAGTTTTTATGTGTATTTTATGAATGTCAAATCTCTCTGAGTGTGCAGTCACACATATCATGAGTGGATTGTTACGCGTCCAGGGGCCCATTGTGTAATGATTCGCCTGTGATACACACTGTGTATATATAGTTATTTATATGAATCCTACTGTCACCAGGCGTCCTATAAAAAGCTTTCACCCTGCTTTGTTTCGTCTCAGAGCCGCTCAGTGTGCGGGAGCCTTCATTCATGTTCCTGCACAGCTAATAAACACCACCATAACAAACTTGTAATTAGAGGCACAGTGAATATTTCACTGTATCGATGGAAACCAGACTGTTAACGCTGGTGTTTTGCCAAACTTTGAGCTGAGTCATCATCATATCATTAAGTAAGTGCCATCTGATGCGTTTTTTTTCCATAAACATTCAAGCATCATTAAGCTGATGAATAAAAATAGCAGCCGCACTCGGCTATCATCAGATATACAGCTCAGTGCATATGTCTATAAATAAACGGAGGTGACAAAGTGTGAAGAGGACATATGTGCGCAGGTAGAGGTAAAAGGGGTTTTGGCAGAGAAGACGATTAACCACAGCGATGTTATATAACTGCAACCCCACTGAGATCTGTGTGAGTCACCAAACACATAAGCAAAACATTCGAGACGAGCCAGTGACACACTAATCTACATGTCACTGCCATGTGTACGTTCTCATTTGTATCGTGTCTAAGATAAACATTATTGCACTTTATACTCAGTTTCATTTATGTGAAGGTTGTTGTTACTCACAGATATTATACACAAATATATACCATAGGATATATTACATTTCATAAGATCATATGAAGTTATTGATCTGAAACCATTATTTTAATCTCTTTAAAGCCAGACTCCATTCGGAAAAACAGTGTTTCAACATAGCTGAAAACAGTATGGAAATCACCAAAAAATCACCAAAAAATAATTATAATTTTAAAAACAAATGCCCCCCCATCCCCAAAATGCTTTTTTGTTCTTTTAAAAATTGCCATATATTTTTAAAGAAAAAAAGGCCCACATTTTTCGTAGAAATCAACAGTAAAAGAAAAACAAAATAACAAAATACAGCCATTTAAAGATGTATGCCCCTCCCTAATGCCAAAATAAAAAACACCAGTCACTTTCCAGTGCTTAATATTTTTTGACATGCCTCCCCCTTCTTGCGCCGCCCCCTCCCCTCTCATAAAAATCAAACAGTCCCTAAGTTATATAACTAATCCTGTTCTGAATTCATTCTTTTTTAAAAATCATATGTAATTAAAAAAGCTACTTTATAGTAATGAAAAGAACAGATAAGGAGTATCGATTGACGTTTTGGAGAACGTCTGGTCTTGAAGTCATGGGAATTTATTGAAAAAAATGTGAATGAACCCTGTTAGTTTTGGTCTTTTCATGGGATTTGTTGAAGATAAGAAAAAATTTAGACTACCACCAGCTTTAATCTGCAATGTACAGGCTGTCTGTGTGAAACTGCGTCTGTTTTCCTCGGGTTCTGACACCACTCCAACGTTTCACGGCCATTAAACAAAGCGACAGATCGCTGTGCCTCGGAGAGCCGCGGTGACAGATGGCCGAGTTTCTGGGCGCACACGACACCTGAGCAAACCAACCTCTGACTCACTCCAGCGAGGTAGCCATTAGTAACCCTCAAATCTGGTTTACTAACCATACAGGGTTTGCGTTTCCTGCCATCCCATCGCAGACCTTGCTGCTCGGGGTTTGGTTGCCATAGAGACGGGAGGCTGGCAAGGCCGAATCTGAAAGCTTGCACAGTCATCTGTCCTTTATCTCGCTGACTTAATTGTGGATGACATGGTGTGGAGCATGTGGCTCAGCCGCAGCGCTCAGAACTGTAAATCAGAAGGTGTGTCATGTGATCGTGTTTCCATCTGTTCCCAGATTCCAGATAAGATTTTATTGATTCTCAGGGACAAAAATAAGTTTGCAAATATGTGGGAAACCGCTTCGAATACACTGAAAGTTACATGTATTATCTTTACAGTAGATGAGGATTTAGTGGGTTCAGCCATTGACAGCAGCAACTGGCAGTGTAAAGGAGCACTGAGCAGTGAGCTCGCTGAGGGGGCTGCAGTAGGAAAGCAGTAAGAATCTGTTTAAAGCCTCTGTCTCCTCTTTCAGCTTTATGTGGCTCTATATAATTCTATGCTGTTGCAATTTACAGCATTGACAGGATTAGTATCGCATCGCATCGTATTGCATCGTATAATATAGTATAGTATAGTCTAGTCTCCTCTAGTTTTTTAGTTTAGTATAGTTATGTGTAGTATAGTATAGTTTGTTTTGTATGGTTGAGTCTAGTCTATTTTTTTTAGTACAGTACAGTTAAGTATAGTATCATTTACTCTAGTCTAGTTTTTTTTTTGTTTAGTTTAGCATAGTATAGTATTGTTAAGTATAGTATCGTTTAAGCTAGTCTAGTCTAGTTTTTTTAAAATTCAATATTAGTATAGTTTAGTTTAGTTTTAGTTTGCATGTATTTATATTTAATTTATTTTTTCCATTTTATTTTATTTTATTTTATTTAAAGAGGACCATGCACAATTTAAAACATAAATGTAAAAATTTGATGCTCTGTACCAGATTATAGTTTAGAGCTAATTTGTATCTGCAGTCCCTTGTACACTCCTCTGTGTCCGTGAGCGAAAATGCAAATTACAGTCTGTAGTTTGAGCAACAGTCCTGAGAGCCGATGAAACTATGCCAAATGACGAATTTACTCCCTCCAAATGACTGATATTATGGTCAGTTTAATTAATCATATCTATAGTAAATGTAAGTGACTCTCTCCACGCCCTCCAACTGTGACCACACACAGACTGTTTCTATACTTTTAAAACTTTTGACCCAAAAATGCTTTCTGCTGAATTAATAAACACTTAACAAATAACAGCAGTGCACTGAAGCATGTGTGTACACATGCAGGCCGGTGTCAGTTCCTAAAGTGCTTTCACTTGACCTGCAGCCTGGAAAGAATCTGGTGAGAGGAATCTGAGAGAAGGAAATCACACCATGTCAGCAGCCATTAAAGATGCCACCTCATGTTGCAGAGCGGAAGCTGATCCCTCTGCAGCGCGTGTCTCTGTGCAGGAGTTTCTGTGGACGGCTGCGCAGGTGTAAATGTGTATGTATGTGTGTGCACATGACTGTGTGCGTGTGTGTGTGTGTGTGTGTGTTTGACCTGCAAGATGATTCCTGGTGTTAATGGCCGTTTCCTAATGTGTACCACCGCAATCCCTAACTGTGCCATTAGCCAGGAGGGTGCAGACGAGCCGTTGCCTCTTCTGATGGACTTATAAGTCGCGAGCTGCTGCTTTCACCTGATTGGCAGAAGCTGCACTAGGTCAACTAACATGAAGGAGCTAATGCAGTTCACCGTAGCCCCCCTGAATTCAGTGCAGATGAGATCACAACCCTTTTCCCACCAAAATTAGCCCATGCATGTGGGTTTTTCAAACACTGGCCAACCTGCTAAATATAGGCGATAGACTGCATTCCTACTGCCTGTGAACACACCGCTGCAGCAGACAAGTCTGCCTCTCTGTCAGCTTCTGGGACTCTGCTCAGACACCCGAGGCACGCTGGTGCAATCACCAGCATTGTCTTGGAGATACCATGATCGGCTTTGAAGGCATGTGGTGGCTGTAATGCGAGATTGACGGACACAATGGAATTTAGCCATTACACCTCTTTTATCAGATCACATGAGACAATGTAGGAAGGCTTTGGCGTTTTCTAGGCAGCTGAAGCAACAAAGCAATAAGAAGTTCTTTGGTTAAAAAATGTGAAAATTGTTGGAAAAAAAATGGCTAAACCAAAGCACTCTTCTTATGATAAAAAGCTTTATCGAGGTGAGTTCACGGTGGAACAGATCAAGTTAAGCCAACATGTTTCGGCCACGCAGTACCTTCATCAGGGCATGACGAAGAGGGCTCTTGTTTGAAAGGCTGAGCTGAACTCAGATTTGTCGAGAGTTTGCCTCTGTGCCACCAGGACACTTTGTGAGATCAGGATTTTTTCTGGTTTTGGGAAGAAGGCTGTTACGGTGTTACAGTTGGTACGATGACATTGCTGCCAGGGTGTAACTTTTCAAGGGATGGTCAGTGTACCGAGACAAAGGCCTGGTTAAATTTAACACTGTCCTGAACAGAGTGTGTTCGTTTTTGTTCAGGAAAGAGGCGAGGCCACAAGGAGCAGAAAGTGTGCAGATAAAATGATCTCTGAGTGTGTGTGTGTGTGTGTGTGTGTGTGTGTGTGTGTGTGTGTGTGTGTGTGTGTGTGTGTGTGTGTGTGTGTGTGAGAGAGAGAGAGAGAGAGAGCGATATGGATGGAGTAGCGCTGGCACTGGCTGAAGGTCAGGGGAAGTATCAGTGACAGGAAGTAAGCGCCTGCCAGGTTCAGGCCAGGTTACCACGGTAATGAATGACCGTGCTGAGTGACACCTGGCTGGTCTTAAAGACGGTAGGAACAGCGCTCAAAAACACACACGCACACACATGGTCAAACACGTGGACACACAAACACATTGACACACACCTAGAGAGTCTTTAAAGCCCTTGAAAACTTGGCCTCAGACTTTAAAGGGATACTTAAACCTTGAAATGACTGTTAGTATATCAATTAGTCATCCTGTGTTATGCTGAATTTATGAAGGCATTTTTTCTTGTCAGTACTCCAAACAAATGCATTTTCTCTAAAATCTTACCATTTAAAATAAACTGAAAGTGAAATGTATTTATTCTCTATTTGAAGCCGGATACCATTGACAAAAACAGTCATTTTACCCCTCAAAATTCTTAAAATCACTGCTTCATGGCAAAAACTCCACAGAGTACCTTTAAGATACTCTAGGATCCATACAATTTACATGTGTAGAATATTATATTTTTACAGCTTAAGTTATCAAGCTGTGCTCACAAAGCACTCATGAAAAAATGTAAAAACACTTGTTATAATTGAGCCACATTGCATCCATTGTTTGGCTTTCCTTAAGGCCCTGACACACCAAGCCGACATCGGAGAACTAGCGGCAAGGAAAGCCCCCTGCTGTGGCGCCTCACGTCGCCGTGTCTCAGCCAAAAAGTTGCACAGGAACACACCAAACTGACGGCAAACCAGCACGTACGTTCTAGGTCTGCGTGAGAGGAGGTAGCCCTTTATACCAGCAGACAGCGGCCGACTGTATCGTCAATTAAAACAGGAAACTGGAAGACTACCTTTTAGTATGTAAACAACACAACCAAATATTGAAGTTGCCAGTGAACAGCAACGCAACCCATCAGGAAACGTTTTCGTTAAGAGCTCAGTGGTTAAAGATAAACAGTCATTTCTCATATAACAAGTTTGTTTAGACCTCAAGTCCTCTTGACTTAAGCCCTTTGTTTACATTTTTCACTTCAGTTTCTCTTCTTGTGCACTGAGCTGAACGGCCAATCAGAGTGATTACCGTCGAGCTTCACAGCAACCGCCAATTCAACGTGTTTAATCAACCAAAGAAAGCCAACAAGGATCAACGAGGGCCAACGGTGCAGGACACCGGTGTGTCACGACCTTTACAGACCAGAACTAACATGCATGAAATGTGAAGGACAGGTGGAAGAAGACAACTACGTGGAGTTAAGGTCCACAATATATAAACACAAATTTATGTTTGAAAAATACCCCTGAATCTTAATTATTTCTTACTTTGTGCAAAACTGGTTTTCTAACTGCTGTTCCATGGAGAATAGATAAATCCTGCTAATATTTCTCAGGGAAGTTTACTACAGCAGTGGCCACATGCTGACATAATGATGCCATCATGTAATTTACTCAGCAAAAGAAAATGTTCGTGCCACAATTTAGAAGACTCTCCCCTGTTTAAATCCAGTAAAAGTGTGGTTATCTAAAATAATAATAAAAACAACTACTAAAAAATGACTTATTTAAAAAATAAAAAGCTCAAAGCATTATTTATATAATATGGAAGGCCATTTCTGCAAGGAAAAGTGAAGAAAACCACTTGGAAAAAAATCTGTAAAATAAGAAATATGATTAAGATAAATCAACCCCAATTATGATATGAGATAAGTAAGTCCACATTATGAGATAAGTCATTATTATGATTTTTTAATGATTTTTTAACTTTAAAAAACTGTGAACAAACAAAAAAATGATGAAAAAAAACATGTCCAAATCATGAGATGTCATTTTTATCACTTTTTTATGATTTTGTTTTTTTACTGAAGAAATAGGAAAAAAATGATGATCGTCATCATGATCAAAATAAATTAGTCCAAGTTATGAAATGAGTAAAATGATATTTTGTATTTTCTGCTTGGCAGGAATGGGCTTCCATAATAATGGGAGCAGGAGTGTAGATTCTTTAGAATATTATTTATGACCTCGGTCTGTAAAATCATATACAGTCTATATTCCCAGTATAACAGAATCATGGGATACGGGAGATTTAGCGCTGACGTTGACATTTCTCTTTGACATTAAGCTAATCAAGCCTCTTACCAGAGGCCAGTGAAACACAATAGGGGTGAACCGACAACCCATTTCTCTGCTGTGGGTCCCACTGAGGTGACATTTTCCAGTCAGTGTTTTTGTTGTTGTTTTTTGGTAGTTGTTTGTCTCCCTACTTTTCACATCACCACCCAATAGCACCTCCTCTTGCCCCCGCGCACCATGTGCAAAACTTCAAACGGCAAGATCAAAACAACCTTCATCACACGGCCAACTATAGGCGATGGCAAATGTCACATATTGTTACCGACAGATTGTTTTTTGGAGGGGACAGAATGCATGAAAATAGGACTGGTCAGTGATTTGCCCGCAGCGGGGAGAGCAGATTTAGTGACATGAAACAGCCCGTTTTGGGAAGCTTTGCATCCACTTTGTGTCATTGTCTGGCCCTGATCCACATGCTGCTGTTGACTCGCTGCTTACATTGAACCAGAAATCAGCAAAAACATGCCAAAGGTTCCTCAGGCAAATCATAAACATTTTACTCTTTCGTGAATGCTTGTTGTTGTGACGAGTAACCTTGCCATGAGAATCTTTAGTTTGAGCTCTGTGGGCAAAGTCAGTCTCATGTTCACCTGTGATGTCTCTCGCTCCCCCTGGTCCCAGTATCAAGTTCTCCACCAGTTAAAGCAGCAGATGCAGCTCTATTTTAAGTTCTCATATCTGCTGATGCTGTGAGGTCTCAGCACTTCGCCGTAGTGTCTGGTTGAGGATGTGCGTTGCAGCAGTCCGGTAGCACCAGTGGATGGTTCTGAGGGTGACAAGTGAGGATGCATTTAATTGCATCTGTCCACCTGTCTTGTCACAACCTTCCGTTCTCCTTGTTGCAGAGCGCTGAAACACCTGCACAGGCAGGCAGGGCGCCAGACTGCTGTCACACATGCTTTTGCCTGTCAAAGTAACAGGTTTCAAGACTTTACAAGCCCAAAATCACAAAAACACATACATTATCTGACTGAGATGCCCTCGTTTTACCGTGAAATGAAATAAACTGTGTTTAACACACACTTCTAGGAAGTGAAAACACTTGTTGCCTCTTAAACAGCAGCTTGCTTATTTGCCCGTTAAATCCTGTTGGCAGCTTCACACCTAATGACGAGCCAGGTTGTTAATATTAGCGTACTGTGTGGAGTTTAAAGATTGCGTCATATATATGTATTGACATTGTATTGTACAGAAAATATGGACTTTGTGTGCAAAAGCCTTTAGTCAAGTAGTTATTTTAATAAAAAAAATTACTTGACTCAGTATATTTACAGCGTTACAATACATTCTATTATAGTACAGTTTTTTTTACTTTGCTAGTAGAAAGACCTCACGAAATACACTTTTATTTATGTGTGAACAATGTCCAAGTGTCGCCATGACAGTGAAAGGTGCAGTTTGAACTTAGGCCCTTACCTTTCTCATCTCATGAACTTACAAAGCCTCCAGTTTCTCCATAATTACAGATGCACTGTGACAATTTCACTCTCCACTTATCTAAGAATTGTCACTGAATGAGAAGAAAATTACGAAATTGCACCCTGAGTTGATGAGCCACTGATAAGTACTGGATCAGCTTCCATATAAAAGTAGTATAATGAACACAGTACACCTCCACAAGATGCATGAAAAATAGTGTCATGCATCAAATTACTTGATTGAGGTGCAATTAGGTTAATTGTATGAACCACTTATTTGAATTTGCAGGCTAATTTATCCCCCTGATATATGTGTTGTTGCTGCATTAGAGAACTGCTTATATGATTACTGCGTTATAATGAGGTATTTGTATTGCAACTATCCTTCAGTATTTTCTGTCTCCACGTGGATTTGGCACAGAAAATATATTTTTCATTATGCCTCCGTGCCTGCAATGACTGTGCCTGGAGACATTATGTTTTTGGGTCATCTGTATGTACCATTCTTAGAGCACCTTGAGGGAATTTCTTGAAATATGGCACAAACGTCCACTTGGACTCAACGGTGAAATCTTTAAAATTTGGTAGTCAAAGGTCAAGGTCACCATGACATTGCGTCAGTCCTATTCTTGTGAACATGACATCTCAACAACACCTTGAGGTTATTTATTTAAATTTGGCATAAACGTCCTTATGGTCTCAACAATGGACTGATCAGGTTTTGTTGGTCAAAGGTCAAGGTCACTGTGACCTTGCATCCGTCTCATTCTGGGAAACGCAGTATCTCAAGAACACCTTGAGGGAATTTCTTCAACTTTGTAACAAACATCCACTTGGACTTAATGATAAACTCTTTGGAATTTGGTGGTCAAAGGTCAAGTTCACTCTGCCCTTGCATCCATCTCATCCATGTAAACACAATATCTCAAGAATGCCTTCAGAAAAATTCCACAAATTTGGCACAAACTTCCTCTTGGTCTCAACAATGAACTGATTAGATTTTGGTGATCCAAGGTCAAGGTCACTGACCTTGTGCCTGTCTAATGCTGGGAAACACGATATCTCTAACACCTTAAGGGATTTTCTTCAAATATACATCAGCCATTTGGACTCAAGGTTCAACTTATTAGATTTTGGTGTAAAGTTTGCCAGTCACATTGACGTCGCATCATCTCATTCTGGGATAAGCGATATCTCAAAAACACCATGGGAAATTTTCCTCAGATTTGGCACAAACACCACCTTGGACTCGGGGTTGAGTTGATCAGACACATTTTGGGCAATAATTAAAGAATTCATACATGAATTATGAAATAAATTTACACCAGTGTCCAATTAGATAAAATGATACAGTTCTGACTCTTTTTTTTTCAACCAAAAGATGAAAGGTCCAAATGTTCTGCAAAAACACTTTTCTGGCCATAATTCAGCCCCATAATTTAGGAACAGAAGAGGAGACATTTGGACAGATATTAAACTGGAGACACTAATCCGGGGGCCCACCATGAAACTGTGCTGATCGTTTAGATCTTCTGTGCTGCCGGCATTGCTATTGTCAACTGTCAAGGCTGCATATGAGCCTGGACAGACATGAATGTAGATTGTAACTGAAACTTAACCACAAGACAGTAATTCTTGTTGTTATTATAGCTACTAGATATATAAATGTCTATTTAAGTTTTATATTATGGAAGTTAATTCATTTTTCTGGGCATTTTATAATCACGTCTTCATGTCTTTATCGTCTCTACGCGTTATCTGGTGGAAGCAAGTCGGTTTTTGTCGTGTGTCTTGTCCCTGTTAAGCACTTTAAGATGATGTTATAAAACAATAACAGTCCTAAACTCTGCCCTCATATGTTAACATCATTACCGACTCCACCATCAGTGTCACTTTCCATCCACCATGTTCTGCTGCCCTGTACCATCTCCATCACATGTACGTCCACATTAGCTATAATGCTTCCTTTGGCGTATAGTCGATACCATCTCTGAGCCCATGCATCCTGAATTTATTTTATATGTTCACTGGCTGATTATCTGTGAGAGACAGATCATATCCTCGAGCCTGAGCAGAGAAGAAGCAGCTCTGCTCAAAGTCAACCTTCAGTCAAATTAAGGTTGCTCTGTTTAATTGACTACATCCACTGAAAGCTCAAGTGTCCAGAGCACTGCTGTATGTTGTGTGCCTACATGCTGTGAAACATTTTGCAGGACCTTTACAGCCAAATCTGGCCTTGCATAGGTTGCCGAGTGCCCCCCAACCATATCCTTATTCACAATAAAAGTGATAATAGTGATTCACACTGGGAATTGCTTTGTATTTTAAGTAGGGCTGGGCGATAAAACGATAACAATATCAATCGCGAAATAACATTTCCTCGATTGAAATATGAGACGTAGTCAATAGAATGTCGAAAGAACGCATTCCAGCAATGTTTTGACAGACAACACGAAAAGCTGCTGATAATAAGAACAGCGCAGCCGCAGCTAACCAAATGCGGTGAACTGCTTTTAACAGCTGAGTGTTTGACAGCCACAACGTTCAAACAGACAAATTTGCAGAGGTGGAAAGTGGCTTCTACAGACTACTTTGTGTTAGTTTCAGGTTGAATCAGACTTTGAATGAATTATTTAGAAACACCAGGACGCATCGCTCCATGTCTCATCCAGCTGCTGGCTGAGCTCTCATAATTATTACCAGGGGCAGATGTAACGTTTTGGGGGGGCTGGGGCCACAAGCACATGAGCTTATTTTCACCCTTTCTCTAACTGGGAATGTTGGCAGGCTGTTGGCAGCGATATGAGAAGTAGGCTGACTCAGAAGTTTTTATTCCTGAGTAATATGATGAATAGCACAGAAGATTCACAGAAGTTGAAGTCAGAGTTCTGCAGTCAGGAGAGGTTGGCCTATTATCAGCACAAATTTAAACCCCCAAAAAATCAAAAAGCAAAATAATTGTACATTAAATGTAATTGAAGTAAAATGTTTTATTAATGGTGATATTGATTTTAGGTATGAGGTTCAGATCTTTGCTGGGAGGAAATTTTAGTAACTGGGCCTCTTTGAATTTTAGTAGAATAGGTCCTCCAGTTGGTGACGCCTGTTCTACAGTATATTTGTCATGTTCAATGTGTGACAGAAAATAAATATTTAAACCAAAATTAACCTGATGATATCTTCATATCTCACTTAGGAGTAAAAGGGAACCTTGAAGCCTGACAGAAATAGTGATGTGATGTATATCGTGATATATAATGGTAGCGACTGATACAAAGAAAAATATCATGATAAGACTTTATTCTATATCACTCAGCCCTAACTTTAAGTATACATATGTTGCGAGAATGCATAAAACAGCATCAAAATAGAGCTTGTTTATAAGTAGACAACAGCAGTGGAGGATCCCCCAGCTTAGCCCCTATTGTCCTAAAATCCTAGAAATGTTTTGAAATCCTAGAAACACCCTAACATCCTTCACTGTCGTAAAATCTTAGAAATGGCCTAAAATCCTTTTAAATGTTCTGAAATCCAAAAAACATACTGAAATCCTCGAAATGTCCTCATATCCTATATATATCCTAAAAGCCTATAAATGTTCTGAAATCCTAGAAATGTCCTGAAATCGTAGAAACGTGTATGGGTCTGCTGCGAGTGGCCCCTCCTGTCATTTTACAAAAGTGGCCCCCGAGCAAAGCAGTTGGTTATCCCTGACGTCGAGCATAAATAACGCTGTTGTGACAGCGTGATCCTCGGTGGTGTTTGTGTTTGTAAGTGAGGTCATACTGAGGCTGCTCCTCTGACTGATCAGGATAATGTCCACCTCTGCCCCAGAGGTCAGGGGTCAAACACATAGAGACAGGAGAGCAGGGTCCAAGCTGAGCTCTTCACCAATCAGCTTGTGACCTTTCTTTCAACGCTGCTTTGTGTCAAAAGTCAGAGGTCCGTTCTGCTTAGTATTTAACACTGTCACCTACCTTCAGAGGGTATGAACATGCGTCCAGGGTGATCGGACCACAAGGTGACAGCTCTAAGTACAGGTGTGAGTGCACACATTGCAATCTCAATTGTCTTATACGGTCATGAAGAGCCTAGAAAAGTCAAAATTGCATATAACAATTCCTAGGGGTGGAAAAGTTTTGGAAGACTAAATAAAGTCTTGAAACAGTCATTGATATTAGTTCCACACACCTATATAATAACACATGATGTGTCTAAGGACGGTCGGTTATTCAAAAATCCAATGATAATTCATGTTCTTACAGTTACTGGCTGTGATTCGTGGTGTAATTTTAGTGAGAAAATGTATTTTAAAAAATAAATCACAAAAACTTTGAGGGAAAAAAATGCCAAAATGTTTTATTTAATATTGCAGATTTTTTTCTAAAGAAAAAGAACATTTCTAAAAATGTTTTGAAGAAAACATGCCTTTGAATTTAGAGGCCACATTTCCTTAAAAAAAAAAAGTCACCAAAATTCTTCTGAGAGAAAAAAAAAAAAACTTAAAATGTTTTCTTTTGAAACTGTTGTAAATTTACAGAAAGGCCAATATCTTTTAAAGAAATCATGACCTCCAAACCCACGGGCCTGTCTATAAAAAAGATCTGCAGTAAAATAAATATAAAGTACAGCCATTTAATTATATGTTGCCCAGCTAAAGCCAAAATAAAAAACATAAATTCTCTCCAATGCTTAAAAATTATTTGACGTGTCTTCCCTTTTTAGCACCACAGCCTCCCCTCTCATTAATAATGATTGATCCCTAATTTATATTTAAATATTCATTTCTAATGCCTTTCTGAATTCATCATTGAAAATAAAGAGAAAGAAATGAAGATAAATGTAAAAGTTTCAAAGATTCACTCAGTGTATCATCTCTCTTATCTTAACATGCGACCCTATAGCAAACTGTGATAATGTGCAGGTTTTACTGATGTCCTACAGCCAATGTCTCTCTTTTTGTCTCCTGCAGGACGCCTCCATCGCACATCGCTTTCATCTGATGCGGGAAAAGCACCCTGAGAAGTTCAACAGCAGGTGAGATTAAAAGAGCTACGAGGGGTAAAACACACTGACACTGCGAGGCGGATTGTAAGAAGGAAGCCAGATAACCGTCCATTAACTAACGAGCAACCTCATAACCAACCAGTGACCTCGCACTTTAATCTGGAAACCCAATATCACACTGAGCCGCAGCCGTCAGAAATCAATAACAGAACAAAATCTGCCTGCGTAGTGGAATCAATATATTGGCAGTGCCTCATTTGTGTAAAAACTATAACATGAGAGGATGAGAAGGTTTCCATAGTCCAGACACAAATGCCTGAAATGGTATTTATTAGTTGTGTTTTAGTTTTTTGTGTGTTGATTCAGTGAATTTCTCGACTAATTAATAAAGCGTCAAATGAGGACTTCTTTGTGCACAAACAATGCCGTTCTTTTCAAGAGTTAAAGCAGATGAAGGCATTAATGACGTAATTGTTAGCAGAGAAGGTATCTTCAAATGGCAGGCCGTGCAGACCAGTGCGTAGCCGGCTAATTAATTGTTACATAACACTGGAAGCTGCCTCAGTCTGAGTAGACGGTGACAGACAGCGCTCCGGAGTCAGATCAGAAGAAATAGCTCAGTTATGATGCTCTGCGGATTCAGAAATTTAACCTTGTCGCACCAGAAAGAGACATTTTTACACAGAGAATCTGTGACTGTGCTGACTTCTTCTGTCTGTTAAAAAAAAGCTCCCAACAGCTCGGTCTCTGGCTCGCTCACATCAGTGACCATACGAAAATGATTCAGCTATTAGTGATTTTGGAACTTTAAGGACATAATGATTGAAATAAGATCTTTTTTAGTGTTTGTAGAATTGAAATACCAATTCATATCCGACTATTTTGATTGGGAATAAAATTACAGCATTTGTACTTTTCAGGATTTCTAGTTTAGTGGCTGGCTTTATAATGCGATGGGAATGTTTTAAGGCAGCTTTCACACCTGGCTCAAATGACTCTGCAGCAGATACGGTTTTTATCGGCACTGATGGGAATGCAGCACCCAGGTGAACACGGTAACTTCAGCTCCTTAACCGTCGAGATGCAATGACGCCCCGTTACTAATTACCGTCCGTCTCCTCGTCAGCAGCACTAAAACACAGATTCAAATACATCTACAGCGAGTTTGAATGGTGTACTTAAGAAGCAAGGGATAAATAACGAGAAGAAACCACTTAAGTGATTAAAAACCTCTGTTCCTGCTGCTGTGTTTACCTGTTCTCCTGCCTGCCCGTGATGTCACACGGACACACCAACAAGACAACGCACACACACGCACATGCCAGCTGACAGAAAGGCCGACTCACTCTCCAGCGGTGAGTTCAGTGGCAGTGGGACTAGAGCCATTTAACGGATTTACCTGTGTTTAAATAACCTGTGTGCACCCACTAATTGCGGTGGGAATGAGGTATTAGATTAATGCAGGTCTTGTATGTGTGAAACTGTTGTTCTCAGTGATGGAAAGACATTTGACTTGTTACAACATGCCAACCTGAGGACGTCACTTCGGGGTTGTTTACACGGCAACGGTTGTTGCATGAAATGTCAAACTTTTGTTGCAGTTTGGCCCTTTGTTCACACAATAACGATGTTTCAGGGGCCTAAAAACACAAACTTTTGAAACAAGATTCCAGAGTGTAACCGTATTAAAACGCCACCTCTTCTGTCGCTGAACTGGCAATGCACAGATCCTGTGAGTACGGAGACATCACAGCCGCATTTGGCGCATGCACATTACAAACGTACTCCACCAACTACTGGCCCTGGCATTCATACTGCAACGTTTTCGGTTGTTTTGCAGATCTGTGCACACGAGCATTGTTCTCACAATGTTATCATATGAATGTGGATCTTCTTTTTAAATGCAAAGGAAAGACTTTTCCGTTTTTAGGAGGGCCGTTCTCATGTAAACGTGGTCTAATACCATCCACACATAGCAGAGGCTGTGGGAGAAACACCACCTTTGATGTCTCCCTGCTTTCATTTCCGGCAGCCTTTGCTTTGGCCACACTTCCCTCGGACGACTCATTCAGATGCGCAGCAGAGAACAAACAGCGGCCGTGTGCACACACACCGATACTGTAGCCCTGAGCTGAATCACTGCTGATGAGTTTACGGCGCTGCCTGTTGTCTTTACTGTGGCCTGGGGCCGAGGGAGGTGTGTGTGCTAACAAACAACTGGTGTGTTTGTGAATGTGATAATGCTCTCAGGTGTCTCGGAGTAAACGCCTATGCAAACAGCACACAGATCTGCACCAATGATTTGCTTAAATGCTGATCTGTCTAAACAGTATACGGTGCGTTTGTGCTTAAAGGGATAGTTTGGATCATTTGAAGTGCGGATGTAGAGTTTCCCACAAAATTAGGATTTATATGTGACGGTAGCTGATGGTGCTTTCTGTGTCCCTTCCCTAAATTCTGAATTTTTGGGGGGTCAGTGAATGCAGCCTAGGCGGAGTTCTTTATGACTTTTTTTCCTCAGCAGCAGTTTGTGACTCACAGGGTAGATAATTGATCTGCCGATTATTTCAGAGCTGATCAGATCAGATTGATGGATGAGAGGAGCAGCTGCCGTGAGTGAAAACAAACTTTTAGACCCAGCAGAATGAATGGTTAAGTTTCACTTTCAATGAGCCTCATGTTCTGCTGCTCCATCTGTACCCAGAGTATGCTGTGCACTCTAGTGGTACAGTTAGTAACCAAACTGTTTATAAATTCTGACAGTGCTCCTAATGAGCGACAAAAAAAACAACAAACTAAATCAAGGCAGCAGTAGACCAGCAGCTCTTGTGCCCAGTGATGTTAAAACATGTTTTTCTTGATGTAGTCTGGCTTTAGCGATTTTACAGTTTCAGTTCCCCATCAGTAATCACTGTCTGAGGGCAAAGTAAAGCTGTTAAAATATTCTAAACATAGCATATACTTCAATTATACTTTGTGTTGGTATTCATGCCTGCTTCTCCAAACTAGGGGCGTGCTGACTGTCATTTACTTGCACACACGTGCACAGTGCATGGACATACATGTGGGGACATGCACACACCTCATACTTTAATAACATAGTCATTATTTACTGTTTTTTTGTTCTTTGTCTCTGTTCTCATTTTGGTCTCCACTTTCACTCAGTCATCCCATATTTTATTGTATTTGTTGTATTGCATTATTCCACAGTAATCCTACATTTCCTGTTTTAATTCTGAAAGCCTAACCAGGCACAGGGGTTAACCTTGGCTGCAAAGCTGTACGCATTGCATTGTTTTGTATTCTACGTTATCTAAACCAATGACTATAGATAAATTAAAAATTCTGTTGTTAATTGTGCACATGAGCACAAACACACGGAGGGCTCTGAATGTTTAAAATCACAACTAAACCATCAAAGTGGCCCAAAACAAGCACAATGTTTACTTTTACTGCACGCAGTAAAGTACAAAATCTTGTTTTTGAAGGAATCACTTGGGTACTGCGCAGCTCTCGTATGTTTTGCTGGTGTTTCATGTTGTTTGCCTGATGAAAACAACACATGTGCTTCCCTCCACAGTTAATTAGCCCACATACTGTAAAAAAAAAGAGCAGGGAGGGTAAGAGAGAAACAGAAATGGATTGTTTGCACTTTGAAATTCAATAATTAATGCTAGAGTTTCCACCCAGAGCTCCATATATTTGTTCCAGCATAACAGGCAGAGAGAGGAGAGCATGATAACTAACAGATACCGCTGTCTCTCTCTGTTTGATCCTTTAAACAACCGCCACAGTTAAAAGACATAAAGCATTTATGTGAAGAGGGACAGATTAAGCTCATAAATTTAGAGGTTAAACACAATGAGCTCTTTCTTCTGTATGAAATGTTTTTTTTAATGCATTTAATTGGGAAAACTCACCTTTCTTTGCTTTTTTTTGCAGTTTTTTTTTGGAGTTTTATGCCCTCTGTGCTAAAAATACAAAAAAAACATTCCCAGTCTGATTCACTTTATTTTTATTGTGAATCAGAAAATGGTTGGGGGGCCACACAGCACCCTATCAGGGACCAGATTTGGCCTGCGGGCCGTAAGTTGAGAATCACTGCTTTGCTGCTGAATCTCTGTATGAGACACTCATGGCTCTGATCCAACACACAGAGTAAAACAAACAGTCTAATGTAAACCGTTTACAGTCAGCCAACACTGGAGGTTGTTGTTCTTTTGAGTTTTTTCTTTAGTGTTTCCACAAAGTAACAGACAGCTGACGGACAACTGCAACTGTTCTGTTGTTTTCTGACTGATGTTTTGGCAGCGTAAATATCCTCAGTGTTTTGAACTGAAAGGAGTCAGTTTGGAGAACGAGCAGTTGATGAATCACCTTTGACCTGGTGAGAAAGGCCCACTGCCACATGTAGCTCACTGCTTTATTGTCCTCCCTGCCACTCACAGCCCCACATTGTCTGTGATGTGTGTGTGTGTGTGAGTCTCTCACACACTCACACCATCCCCCACTCGTCTCCTCGCACATACGGCTCCCAGCCCCCCTCCTCCCTCACTGTCGCCCTCCCATCCTGGCCCTGTTGGGACGGAGGGGATGTGTGACTCCTGACACCTCAACGCACCAGCATCTAATGGTCACAGTAGCCAGACCTCCAGGAGCCCAAAGCCCAGGTGCTAATGACTTCTCACAGGGAGGACAATGCTGTCTTTCTGTGTGTAAATGTGTGTGTTGTCGTCAAGTGAGGGAGTTTCGGAGAAGAAGAATCTGAGAATCAGAAATCAGATTAAGAAAAAGATTTATTGTCAAGTAGCTTTTTACTTACAAGGACTTTGCTTTGGATTTTTTGGCCTTTTACACGGCAAGAAAGATTTGAACGAAAGGTTAAACTTTAGTTGCCTTTCATTCACACGACAACAGCATTTTGGCCTCTAAAAAAAACTTTATTAACAATGTTCCAGAGTGTAAATTTTCGAGAATGCCACCTTTTCTGTCGCAGTGTGAATGCTGTGAAAACCGTGACGTCACGTGCATTACATTTCAAATAAATAACCATTCTCAAGTCAGAAAACAACATTCACAGCTCAGGAACGCCTTTATGGGGCCTGGCATGCATGCTACAGCATTTTTGGTTGTTTTTGTGGATCCATGTACACAAGCATCATTTTTGCATTTTCTTTTTTTTAGTAGGGTCATTCTCGTCTAAACGTGGCCATTGGTGCAATCATAAAGCATACTTTAAACATATTGAGAGGAATAAAAATAAGGCAAAGTACTGTGACAAAAAACAGAGCCAACAAGAACCAACTTACCTAAATGTGGCGGAGCTGTCAGCGCGTTATCACCTGACAAAGGCCACTGTGCTGAAACATGATGGTGCTTTTTCCTGTCTTTCTATTCTTTCTTTTTCTCTCTGAAATAGTATTGCCTGTAACCACTTCAAAAGACCACTCCACCATGTTTAGGGAAACTGGTTCTTTTGGGCTCATTTCTTTTCAAACATTTAACCCACCACAGAGCGCTTTGTTTTGTTTTGTTTTGTTTGTTTTCTCGACACTGAGAATGCCCATCTCCATTCATTTTTAAAAAAAGTACTGCAACACTCAAAAACATAAATATAGAACAGAAATAATTACAATAAAAATATGATCAAGATACTTTAAAAGTGCTTTAACATAACAAATATGTACATTATAATGGTTCTTCAGAAGCAGGTTGTCCTCTCTGTAGTTGGTTGCTTTATTACAGAAAGTACTACAAAGATGCCGAAAAGTGGGGTGTCGGTGGCTCAGTGGATAGAGCAGGCACCCATATACAGAGGCTGAGTCCTCTGCAGCGGCCGCAGGTTCGTTTCCAGCCTCGATCCTTTGCTACATGTCTTTCCCTCTCCCCAAAAGCCCCAAAATATCTTTGAAAAAAATGTGCATATATGCTCTTAATGTGCATATAGAGGAAGAGATGTACAATTAAATCAAGAAAAATAAAGTGAACAGAGTATTTTCCCTATATGCCTGCTTTTTCCCCAGTCGGAATATTTTGAAAATGCGATGCATCTCAAAGGGAAAATTCAGCTTTGTTCACTCTGCTTCCTGCTCCACAGACAAGGACAAACAAACACGCCAGCACACATTCAAATACACGTGTGAGGACTTCTTTTGTCATAAAACATGGCGAGCAGCTGACTCATGAGCCATGACCTTTGACCTTATCAATTTGAAAACTCTATTACTAAATTAGAGTGTGTCAGTATTTGCGGGAGCGTGCTGTTGACAGTGCAGGAGCTTGCAGAACTTTATAAATTAGTGGAATTTGTGCTTATGAATGTGGAAATACAGCACTGATAGCAGCAGGCAGCCCTGCAGAAGCGCCAGAGCCACAACGCTGCCAGTGTGAACACCACAGGGGTGAAACACGCTGCAGTTCGGCGAGGTTGCCGAATCTGGCGTAAGTCAATGTCCCACTTGGGCCACCTCAGTAAAAAAAAATTCTTGAAAAGCCACTGTGCAATGGTAACATCCTGCTGCATTAACTTTATGTATGAGAGAGGAGGGGGCAGGAAAGAGGTGTCGAGGTCATGAGGTCACTGCTCATATTGGGGATTAAAGGAGATGCTTATCTGTAGGGAGGAGTAGCGAGGGGCACAATGGGCGAGAGATAACTGGATACAGTTCAGAGCCAGAGAGTGTTGGAGCCCCCGACCTCTGCTGAACAGTGTTTTTATAACAACATGGTTCAACCTCTCTGCAAAGCCAATCTTTATTCTCTCTCAGACGACTTGTGGTTTCACCAGGTCTCTGAATCCTCTTTGAACAGACGAGCTTTCAAACCAACTGTATTCATTAAAGTTGAATAAAATTAATAAGTGCTTTGCTTTGTTCGTAAAGCAGCCTTACAACCTGAACTGGAGACTAAAAAATAGGACAAAAACGTGTCGTGATAATTGGAGAAATAGCTCCTTTTTTAAAGATAATTTAAGATACTTTTTGTTCACCAGTTTTGGTGCATAAACATGGGAATAATGGAGGAGCGGCTTACGGAGGCAGTCTGTCTCCCTGTTGCACTCTGTGTCCATACGAGAGGGGAAAAAACACGAGTTAATTGCATTTTTTACAGACCGTCTCAAGTGGAAGCAGCTTAATGAGGTTAGGCAGCTCGCCTCATTGAGAATCGCAACTGTTCCTAATTGTGATCTCAAATATGCTCATAATCCCCTGATTTGACAGCGGCAGAGGTTTCTGGGGAGGTATTAAGGTGAGAGAGAGAGAACAGGGGACAGAAAGACAATTAGCAAGGAGGAAAACATGTGAACGAGTGCAGCGGCTTAAGACATTTAGGTTACATTTTAGGTAAAATAAACAGTGGTGAATTATTTGAGTGCTTTGTTTGAAGTCTGTTCTACAATTTAAGTTCATGTTGAGTTTTATCTCCTGAATTTCTCTCAGTCGAGTTCTGTTTAAATGTCCTTCTCTTCAAGTTTTCAGTGCCAGGGTGGTTTGTGACCTTGGCACTGGTGTGCCCACATGATACTGAGCTGTTGTGTCAATAGTTGTGTTTTCAGTATCAGCAGCAAATCTATGTTACGTGCCAATGAACCTGCAGTCATATTATGAAGTATGTTTCGTCTGTGGAGTGATGCATGGTGGGACATCAGAATCAGAAATACTTTATTGTTCCCCGGGGGAAATTAAGGTTCATTACAGTCGCTCGGATGCCAGCATAGATAATTATAGCAAGTAGAAATAAGTACAAGTGTATGTATATAAAATATAAATATAAAAATAGAAATACAGTAAAACAGTTAGCACCAGTATGTATGTATTTAAAGATAAATTTCGTGTAATATGCTGAGTGTGTGTGTAAAAATATAAACGTAAAGAAACACACTAATAGACAATTTGCACTAAAATGCGAATATTTAAGTTATGATATGGATAATGAGCTGAGTGTGTAAAGTGTGTAAAATTAAAATGTGCCTTATGCTAAAATGTAGTCTATAAAACTAGTATGTAAGCAAGAATAACAATAAGAATATATACAAATGCGGTACATGTTAAATATCGCCTACATTCAAGAGTTGGAAGAATATTGCACATTTGAATAACTGCACAGAGGATTGTGGTTGTGCGGTTAAAATATTGCACCAAATATTGCAGTGTGGACATGCTTGTATACAGGGACAAGGACAGTAGTCCAATTAAATGACCTAATCGAGCTTTAACCGTAGCTCGACTAAACTATACATGTAAACGTACTGAGTGTCTGGATGCAGCCTCGCAGAGCTGCTGGCGTGGCTGCAGACTCTTGTTATAACACATTTTGCAGACAGGTTAGACAGGTTTCAGGACTTTGAACCTCACATTCAGTCAGTGTGAGATGTGCTGGGGAGATGGTGGGAGTCCTGTCTCTAAAGCATCATGAATCCATATGATTGCTTCTGGCAGAGCTCAACAGTGAGTCTTTGTTCGCCCACAGAAAGGTTAAAATTTAAAAAGTCTGAGAAAAACCAAGTGTTCAACACTGACTGTGACTTGTAGGTTTCCATAGTTACCTTCAGTCCTCCTCAGTTAAGCTGCATTTCCACCAAGCAGCATGAACCAGTTAAGTATGCATTTTTCGTGTTTCCATTATGAAAAGTTGTGGATGGTACTAATAGAACTGCTCATTACGTCTCCATTTTTTCTTGACCCCTCTTTTGGGATACTTTGCACACTGACCTGATACTAAAAGATGGAGTTATAAACACTTCAGTTCTGAGCTGTGGCTGCTTAACAACTGTCCATGCCGTGACAAGTTTTTAAATTATAACTATAAAATGAAAGTATGTTTCGCAGCCTCCAGCAGCAGCTGTAGACTAACAATTCATTCTCTGGGCCGACTGCCAGCAACTTAGTGAAACGTTTACTTGTAATTTCATTCCATGCATGAGCAAACAATGTAAATCTATAAACTCACCTTAAATTTCAATATGACAACTTTGACCTCTCCATTTGTTTTTATTGTCTCACTTAGATGTCATACAGTTTTATCAATGAGTGGATCTTCAAGTGTTTTAAAAATGTGTATTGATCGTGTGACCTGCATATATTCTAATGCTCACTTGGAGAAAAACACATTGTTTCCGTGCACTCCAGCAGCTCGAAACAACTGTCACTCCAGCCTGCTAATTTTTATTCTGAAAATGTCACCGTGCAGCCCCATTCTGTGGACGTTTTACAGGGTGCAGACTTCAAGCTGTATCAGTGGTGAACAAGAAAATACAGCGAGTGCTGCTGGACAGAGCAGCGAGTGACAACAACATGGCCCACATGTAAGAGTACTGTCTGTTGTGGAAACGCTACACAGATCTAAGGGCCAGGTACATGTTCGTCAGTGTTACTTTTGGGGCCAAAGTTATGTTACTGAAAGCTTTTGTGCAGTTAAATTGAACCAGTTGGTTTTCTCTCCATTTCTCACTGTTGCAAACAAGCAGAGATTTCACCTTGAGTGTAAACTGTGTTGTTGGGCCACTGCCCGGTCCCAAAACTGCAACAAATGACACCAGAATAAAAACAAAGCTGCATCCATCAGGTCACCTCTGACAAACCCTCTGCAGGGCAGAAATGAACCGTCAGTGCTGTGTGTTGCTTTGAGTGTTGTGAATCACAATAATATTTACCCTAGTTGTACAGTCTCCACCAGCCATGTTTCACCCCGTGTCCCCTCCGGAGGCAATGTTGACGTTTCAGCTCTCTGCATACGGGCACTGAGGCGACTGTGTGGATCGTTTCGATGAAAGAGCGGACAACAGTAGAAATGTTGACAGATGGTGGGGTTAACTCTCTGTGCTGCAACTTAGGGCTTCAGGGCGCATCGATGGAGCTTTGACCTGCGTGGTCACATGGCCACGAGCTTTCAGAGACAGAATGTGACGTGACTCAAGGCGCCGGACAGCTTCAATATGTGTCCAGTGCACCCGAAACAAATCACGCTGTAGGCTCGAAACACCGTACTCATGTGCAAGTTAAAATATTTTCTAATGTCAAAACGTGTCTGTCCTCTGTTCCCCTCTCGCTCCTCAGAATGAAGAACAAGCTGTGGTACTTTGAATTTGGCACCACCGAGACCATCTCTGCCACCTGCAAGAAACTGAATGAATGCATCGAAGTCGAGGTGAGTCACATCAAAGCTGTTGTCACTGAGGCATAACGGACGAGTGGTGACAAAAAGTGAGTGCTTGTGTAACTGACAGATATGAGTAAAAATCTTTGAATACCCAAGAATGTAAAAAAACAAAAACAATCTTGTGTACACTACATGTCAATAAGTTTGCTTTCCTGCCTTTTCGCTGTCAGATTTTCAAATGCCGTCCTTTTATGTGTTGCGGAGATGTACAACAAAGTACTTTTCTCATATTAATGAGGCGGGCTATTCATAGCACAGCATCAGATTAATGCTCCATAAAGTCCCTGATTGCCTCATTCAGTCAAACGGCGATGCATAATGTGTCACCTGGGTGCTTAAAGCACAGCAAGACTCCAAGAAAACACACGAGAAACACACCTTTTCAGAAAGCAACGGGGAAAATGCAAACAAGCTGAGTTTCATCTCAGAGGGTTCATGCCCAACACTTTCCATATGTTAATTCATAATTTAAAAAAAAATCCAATTTGACTGTCTTTAGTAATTACTTTCTGAATGTTGTTGACAAATAACAAATAACTTTCTTAGCTGGAAACGGCGTTAGTAACAGCGCAGTAACTATTTCTGTGTAAAACATAAATTAATCTAGGTTCAAAAAAATGACTAATACATCTACCTTGTACTTTGTACCTTGAGCCTTGTATGTAACCTTAGTCGATATATAGCTCCACTACTTCTTAAAGGTTACAACTTTATTTTCTTGTTCTTTGTCAAGAAATCCACAATACATTACTCTGGGTTTACACTGGACGGGGAATGGCCATGAAGCGCACTGCTTTTCTGTTGAGCGAATCTGGCAGGTAAACGGGCTAAATGCTCTGTTATGAATAATATAAATGATATATTAGATATAAATTATTTGATCATGCAAAATGATAAATTATGCAGACATTGCTCAAAATAGAGAGGGAGAGAGACACACAGCCAAAGACACACAGGCAAGCAGGGACAGAGCTCTGTGTTATTAGAATGGAGCAGAGAAGGAGAATCACTGCGAGGGGAAATAAATGTATATAAATATACATGTGTGTGTGTCTGTGTATATGTATTTACTCAAGTATTTTATGACACATATTTTTTCAGAAAGTATCACATTATGATTCTTGTCGTAGCTTACGTGAGTGCATATTGAAAGATGCTGATGTGTTTCCGCTCAGAGGGCAGCGACTTCCACATAAGGTGACATCATGTCTAATAAGAAACTGGGGAACAGCTGTGTAGGCAGGTATGAAATCATAAGGCTGGTCACTTGATGCAAACAGGCAGGAAACTTTTGGTGGGCGCCTAGTGAGAGGTGTTAAACCACCGTGTGTAGAAAATAAACCTGGAGGGAGTCAGTCAGATTGTTGACTGTAAAACAGCTGCATTAATTGCTGGGCTTGTATTACTGTGACCTTTAAGGTTTTGTATGAGATATTCAGAGCATTAATATAGAAACAAACCACAATTTGCTATGTAAAGAACAGACCAGTCGCCAGAATAAAACGCTGGCGTTGTGTGTTTCTGCAAACCACAGATACATTACATTTTATATCATATCAACGTTGTGTCTACGTCTTGTGTATAAGTGAATTAGTGTGTTAGCTGATAGTCATCTGGAGGTAAAGGGGATTGTGGCTGGCACGTAACCGAGGTGAGACGCCTTCCACGCAGACCACTATTTGAGACTAACAAACAACAAAACCAGTTGTGATTTAATGAGTCATTGCTGTTTCCTGCAGCTTTTTAGGCCCCAAAAGTGATGCCTGTCAAGGCTAAATTTTGCTGCTCACAATAGTCTATCCTTTGTCTCTGAGAAATAAATCGGCTTCATATTTGTAAATTACTAAATTCTGATCTGTTTCTCCTTAAACCCCTACTGAGGCGAAATTGGGATCAAAGGAATAAATGAGCAGGAGCTCTTTTGCTGTGCTCAGAGGCTTCTCTGAAGTTTCTCAAGTTAGAACAGATTTTAAGATTTTATGATCTTAAATTAGCATGAGGCTGACGCGAGAGAAAGGCTGTCACTCAGAGCCGAATTTAAGAAGAATGAGAAAACGTTCAAAATCTCATTGATATTAAATTGAGCTCTGTTGTGTCCACAGGATGTAGGCTGGATAAAGAGGAGATCTCAGTTTGAATTCTTTGTTTTCCTCTGGATAGTGCCGCCAAAAGTTTGTTTATAGACATATTGCTGCCTCTCCTGATGGGGTTGTGCCACCAAAATCGGATATTTACAGCCAAAATATGAACTTTTGCCAACAATAGCCAACTAGTTTTTGTGGCTAAACCCACATGTTATCTAACTACAGCGTTACTGGAATGAAAACTTTTCATATACCCACGAATATAACCTGCAAATTTGCATACCCATGGTTTGAAGAAACGTACAGTGCCAACGTTTTTTCATAAACGTGAAAAGAAGGCAATGAACAATGACAATAAATGACCCAAAAAAATAGCAAGAAATTCATAAAAAGCAACAAGAAAATTACTTGAAATGAGCAACAAAATAAGAAAAGAACAAAAACAGAAAATGATCTGAAAAAAGTTATAAAATTAAGAAAATATAAATACTCATATACATATTTTTTACATATCTGTTTTATTTAAAGCTAATCTTCAGATCATGTTTTGTCACCTTTCACTGATTTTTTTTTTTTTTTTTTTGTCATTTGTGGGACATTTCATGCGACTGGTTGCCTTTTTTCCTATGTTTTTCAAAGAAATTAAACCAATTTGCTCACATTTTAAACATTCAAGTGCTTGTAAAATGCGTCTGAAAACTGTACAACAAAACTGATATCAGTCCAGATTTAAAAGGGTTAATTTGGACATTTTTCAAAATGTCCACTGCACTTTGAAGGCCACTCTACACTTCACAAAGCTGTCCAGTACCAAAGTGCTGGTATTGTGCTCGTACATGTTGAGTAGGTTTTCACACACACGCACGCGCGCACACACACACACACACACACACACACACACACACACACACACATTATTTAATGGTAAAGTCCAGCGTTTTTGTGGCTGCTTTGACTCAGCACGAAGCAACCGTGCTCGCTGAGTCACAGCAGTGTGTTTTTGACATTCTCTGTTGAATTATGCGATGAATCCAGATGAGGCTATGAGGCACAAAATAATTCAGTGTTAGGCCAGGAGGGCCAGAATGGGGTTACCTAATATATGTTATATAATATCCAACAGTATGTATTGACATTGTGCCGTCTATTTTACTGCTGTCTATTTTTTGCTGCATCACACATTCACACACTTGGCTCCTGCCCAGGTAGTGCGTCAGGACAAAATAAATCTTGCAGTCTTAAACAAATCACTGGTGCACAAAGAGGGAACAAACATTGGTATCTGCCTTACTCTATGATACAGTATCTCAAACAGTGCAGCTGTAGTGACTGTGGTATTTATTAGCCCAGTTGTTAGCACTAGATTCCTCTCTCTCATAAAGTTATCTTAAGCCTCTTTTCCACTGCGCAAAAAACCTGCAAACATCTTGCTTTTTAATGGTAAAGTGTTCAATTGGCATTCACACCTGGGTCAAATGACTCTGCAGTAGTCACAGGTTTCTATTGCCTCCAGCTCCGATTGACACTGAAAAAATACAACAGTTGGGTGAACAAGCTAATTTCAGCTCCTTAACCAGCGAGATGCATTGACACTAATTACCGTTCATCACGGCCAAAGCAGCACAAACACAGCGATCCAAATTAATCTGCACGGAGTTTGAAAGAAGGCAGGTTTCCATTACAGATTTGCACAAAAATCTAAGCAATATTTTCAAAATGTCGATAAAACCCAATTGTGAGATTAATGTGTTTCAAT
This sequence comes from Plectropomus leopardus, assembly GCF_008729295.1. NCBI lineage: Eukaryota > Metazoa > Chordata > Actinopteri > Perciformes > Serranidae > Plectropomus > Plectropomus leopardus. The sequence goes on along the minus strand of NC_056472.1, from coordinate 31,743,682 downwards.
TGAGTGATGTTATGCAACTTCTCCTCTTGTGATAACATTATGAAAAGCATGGAGATGGATGTTGAAAACATTAGCAGGTTTATTTTTATTGCAGCCACCGCACTAGGCGTATTTTATATTGTAATTAATTTTTAATAATTTGAGGGATACTAGAAACCCACCGAGAGACTGAAAAAGTAAGAAATATACAGAAAGCAGACCTTTTTTTTCAAACTTCTTAAAATTTAGAACACACATTTCTGTATGAGTCTTTTTGAGATTAATATGAAAAAAAATATTGTTTCAGGAATCTCATTCCCACAACAAAGTTCAACATGGCCATTGCTCTTGAGTTTCGTCAGGTGCAAAGAGCTGTTACAGCATTCCTTGTTGCTGCTGGAGTTCTGATGCATTTTGAGTTTAAAGAAAGTTGTCAATTTTTGAAATTCTTTCCTCCACCCCCACGCTGCATACATAGATCATATTGGCCCATCATCCATACTTTCCTCGACCTCTTAAGTTTCTCCCTCCACCTCTCCTACAGCGAGGTCCTTGACCTTGTATCTTCCAGCCACCCCATCACCTGCTGTCTTGCCTCTACCCCCTCCACTCCTCTACAGTCTGTCGCCTCTGACCACCTGCCCCTCTTAACCCACCTTATCAACACATCTCTAGTCTCAGCACAGCAAATTCCCTTTTCTATGTCCTTGCACTCTCAAACATGTGTGCTGCATTTAACACGATGATCCATCAGATCCTCCTTTGGATCTGCGCTCTCTGTTTGCGTCCCACCTGAGGTGTTGCTCCTTGCAGGTGACATGGAAAGGATCATGCTGACGACAGGAGTTCCACAAGGCTCCATCTTAGGTCCTCTACCCTTCTCCTTTGTCACAGGACACATGGTTGCTGTCATACTCTAGCATGGTTTCCCCACCACTGCTGTGCTGATGACAACAAGCTATTCTTATCGATCTTCCCATGTGACAGTCAGGTGGAGCCATTGCTGCCTGCCTGTCTGACATCTCAGAGTGATTATCAATGCACCGCTTAAAGGTCAACCTGGACTAGACTGAGCTTGTGTTCCTCCAGGGGCCTTCATTGCACATACAGGGGCCTAATTACCTGTATGAAATATGATTTTTACGCATATTTTGAATTGTGTTACAGCGAGTCAAGCCCTTTTGACTACAATTAAGCTTGTTGCATCTTTTGTAACCACGTCTTTAAAGAAGTATTAAAAACCCTTAAGTGTCACATACTGAGGCAGTACAATTTGCTCAGTGTTGATTTTTTTGTAAAATTCTCATCCCTCAAACTGTTTATTTAATAACTTCAGAACTAAGCACCGGATATTATATGAAAATTTGTCAGCGGGCAAAAAAGTGGTAGGAAGACCAGGGGCACAGCAAGCAGCAAATGTAAAATGTTTCATCATAAGACCTCCTTGGGGTAGTCAGCTTTTTTCTATGAAAGGCTCTAAAATGTGGAACACACTACAAACCCTAACGAAATCAACACACGATAATAAATATTCATTATTTGTCTTTGTCCTTCTGTTTTGTCTCCTATCTTTAGTGTGACGGGATCATCTTGGACCTCAGCAACACCTCCTTAGAGGGCATTGCTGTGCTCAACATTCCCAGCATGCATGGCGGCTCTAACCTGTGGGGCGAGACGAAGAAGAGGAGGAACTACAACCGCATGAGCAAGAAGGTTCCCGACAGGATGCCAGCCAGCACCGTCACAGACGCTAAAGAGCTCAAATTCTGCATGCAAGGTGAGTCAAAGCAAATAAAAGAGGACACAGTTTGTTACTGACATGATCAGTGGTAAAACGGCTCCGTCCGGCTGTGCCTTTGTTTGGAGCCAAACTAGGCTTTTCCACCTAAAATCGCCACAGAGCATTGTACTTAAAATTTTAATTATTTTGAACCTCAATCTTGTTGCTGCTGACCTTTCAAAGTGCATCCAATGACGTGTTTTACGTAATCCAGGAGTTTTGTCGGCTCTCGAGCTGTTGCTCAAACTACAGGCTGTACTTCTGCATTTTTTCACTGCCCACCACGCACTGTCAACCACAGACACGAAAAGTATAAAAGCAGATCAAGAAACACACCTGCCCCTCTTTCTCTCTCTCGAACTTGGACTGAAATTCAGTGAAACTGAAAAACAGTTCTGATCGAATATAAACAAAGATTATGTCACTGCACTGCCTATTGCTGCCTAAAATGTTTTCAGAAACATGCTGGCGCCGTACTGCTTCCTGAACCGTAAAACCAGAGGCCAAAAAAACTCATAACAAACTGTGAACCTCGGCTGAAACCCAGAGTCTGCTACTGCGTTTCCTATGTTGCGCCTCAAATGTTTTCAGAAACATGTTTTAACTAACCGTTTACTTTTATTGTGAGATTCGGCCAGCCGGAATAGTTTCACGTGGACTAGACACGTGGACACGTTACGTCACCTACCAACAGGAGCGTTTATTGGTTTGGTGTGGCGCTGTGCAATCTGTTAGATGTAGGTTTTCTACCTCTACACACAAGCATTTTTGTTTTCAGTTTTCTCTGGTCATGTAGCACCAATTTCAAAAGTATTTGCATTTGTCTACTGCAGAGATGGTCTAGTTTTATGTGAGGACCCTTTTTCCATCTGTGAAATTCTTTAAACTAACCACTGCCTGGTGTTTAACTCGCTTGTATGGTGACATTCTCTTCACACATTCCCACCTGAGTGTGAGTGATTGAACCATTTGTCTCCATGTTTACATTCAGAAAAGCACAGCATGTATTTTTAGACGTTAATGGGGTCAGGCGGTGCACCTCCGCTGTAATCACACAGTGGGAAACCCTGCGGTGTATTTTCATTGATTGGATTTTAAATGAAGGTTACAACCAAAGCGTTAAAGGACATAAAGCAGCATAACAGTCCCTGTCATGAGCTGCTTCAGGGTGTCTGACTGTTAAGTGGTTGCTTCATGCATGTTTGTGGTTCACAGTAAAATAGTGTGATAACATAATGACCACCTATTCACTTTTCTCTACACGTAGCAGTAATTCACTTAATTTGACTTTGGACTTTCTTAATAATCAGTGGTTGTTTTCTCCTGCGGATAGCAGCTATTTAACAGTTACAATTTTCAAAATTACCACATCATCACTTGTAGCTGTGTTTGTATTTCTGAGTACTTATTAATGTAATCAGATATCTATCTGATATATTCTACAGTCGGGTTGGGTTAGTGTGAATATTTTCAAATGGGTTTTATATTAAGCTAAACACCGGACCGGTTTACAGAATTACCAGCTGACCCACATGACTCTGTGTGCCAACAGAAAATGAATGTCTGACTATCAAATAGCTCTGAGTAACATCAGAGCTCTGTCTGCACGCTGAATCCATTAAATATGCACCTCTGTCGCTTCATGTAAAGAAACCACTTAGTATCAGCTGTGCTGTTGAGATTAGACTATAAACATAAACATTTAAAGATGGGCAAATAATCTTTCTACATTTTTAACATTACTTTTTAAAGCAGAATACGCACATTTTATATTGTGATATTCACTGGAAATTACAAATTATTTCCAGAATGTGATATGATGACAAATGCCGGATAAGCTCGTACATAAAGACCGGCAAAACCGTAAATCGACCCAACGCTATTCTGGAAGCAAAGTAGCTCAAATCTGAAAATAGACCAGTGCATAAAAACTGTTCACCTTTAAATCTGCCACATATAAATCCCCTAAATCTAAGCAAGTTTAATGATAAATGGCTGGTGTATCATATCTAGGCAAGGACGTTTCTTGCGTCACCATTTCTTTTCTCCTTCTTGCATTTTGTCAGGCGTTTCGAGCCAAAATTATTAAACCACCAGCAGCAGCGCAAATGTCTCAAAAAAAAAAAGACCACTATACAATCATAATAATAATAAGAAGAATAATCTTTATTTATTGCAGTTTTCAGTCTTAAGCACAAAATTAAAATAAAATAAAACAAAAAAAAGTTCACAGAATAAAATAACTGTCAGACACCCATGCAGCCCCTCCCCTGCCCTCTAATGACAAAATGCCAAAATTAAGAACATTAAGAACGTTAAAACACAAATAATAAAACAGCAATGTGTACAAAAACACGAGGGGGCAAGTTTAAAAATACATTTTCCTAATAAGTAAATGAAATGTGGAGAAAAGAATTAACCATATTTAAGCAGATAAAAACTAAGAATAAATGAAGAACCACATTTATAGGCAGATAAGACGCAAATAAGAGAAATAATGTCATATACAACAGGTTGAATGTATTAATATATACATTTATAAATTAATGCATTAAAGCTTGTTATTTGTGTGTGAATTCATCACTTATCACTCGTGCTGGAAAATACAAAATACAGCTAAAATGATAATTATTTTATAATATTTTATCTCTAGATGCAATGTAGATACTTACTTCAGTGGAAATTTAGGCCATTTATTTAAACAATACAATCACAGAGAAAGTGCCATCCGAAAAAGACAATCAAATCAAGTCAAATCAAATCAATTTTTAAAAAAAGTTCCTCTACTGAAAACCTATCAAAGTTGACTTGTGGATCTGTTTTTCGAGGTGTTTGGTTTTAGCAGTATACGGTATGTTTTGTTAATATTTAGCTGAACTCCAGGATGAGTATGATGTCCAGCTGTCGGTAGAATTCACTTTTGATGTCCACAAACATTAGAAAATAACCCACTCTGGGCTTTTGCCAAGGTTTTCTCGATTCATCCCACTTCTGTCTCTTCCACTTCACTTTGTCTCCTCATCTCTGCTGACTGAACTAAACCTTGTTTCCATGGAGATCTCAGGGCTATACCGAAGTAAAGACCGGAGGAGAGGGAGTGAAAAAGACGAGAAAAGGAAGACAGTGAAAGAAACTGTAGTGAAAGACAGGGATGACTCATATCAGGCACTTTTATTTATAAGTTGATGAACTTCACCTGTTTGTAGATGCAGTCTTTGTACTTATGGTAAAAGTGGGGAAACATATTTCAGTTATTGTGAATTAGTTCGCGGTCATCGTTGCTAATGTCTCTCCGTCGACGTCCCGTTTAAAAATTAGGCACATATCCTCACTTTCTTGACCTTTTCTTTGCAAATTGCATCATAAATTAGCAAAAGAAACTGTTTCTGCTCTATCGGTTTCTGTTTTAGTACAGCAGCAGGCAAGAATTTTGGGATTCATGATGCAGTTGTAGTCACAGTCCAAAAAGGAGTCCGTAGAGTATTAATAACCTGCACACATGTGCTAACTTGTTTTAGAAAAGAGGTATTAGCCTTGAACAGGTCTGCAGATTGACAAGCGTCTCGATGAAGGTGTCACATCATCTACCGTCCCCTCCACCGCCTGACCACAAAGTAATACGCCACTTCAGAAACATTTATATGATTTGTATGAAACATACAGAATATAAGATATTCGTGGGTTGCAGAAACAGTCAGTACGTTCACATGCACAGTCTAGCTGAGCTACATTTACAGCTTGATTAGGTCATTTATTTGGACTACTGTCCTCCAGTATACGTTCACCAGGGGAGAACTGATTTATTGATGAAGTATGTACGACTCCACCTCTTCCAGCTATAAATCAATGTTATTTATACAGTCTATGATATAGACCGAATCACAATCACAATGTTTATTCACAATAACTTTGGGATAGAAAACCGTCGCGTCACGTACATATAATCCTGCGGCGCTGAGCAAACTCTGCCGTCATTGATTCGCTTTTAGCCACCTAAAAAAATTAGTTGTTGTTTAAGTATGCACTATATTTACAATATTTTCACCGCTTTACCTTGCCATAAGACAGCCCTTACCGAAGGGGAAGCTGTTATATCAAAAACACCACACTCCATTTTTCTCCGCTAAACGGCGAAGTTTCTGCTCTGCCACTCTGCTGCCTTCATCAGCTGTAGTGGAAGGAAAAAAGAAGTAATTATTCAAATATAGTGTACAATTACAGTGATATAGATTTTTAGGGGGCTAAATTATGTTTTTCGGCCCCATACACAGCAGTGCATTGCTTAATTTATTGTCCTTTATTTAGCAGGAGGGGGGTGGCTGTGGTGTGACTTACAAAATACTACCTTTTCAAATGGTATGTCCCTTACCTAAGACAAAATTAAAAAGTGTTTGCAGCACCCACTCCCCCTCCTCAAAAATAACAAACAGTCCCTATAACTAACCACCAAAAGGCCAAATTATCTGGGTAAGTTCGATTTAGTCGGATTTCAGTCAGACTAACACAATAATTTGACATTTTCTGACATCACATAAACGTCCTGAATGCTAACTTTTCTCCTGGTGACTGAGCTGCTGCCAGAGCAAATAAAACGTACTCAAAGTCGCAGGTTTGTCTCCAGGTAACCTGTGTGACTGTCAACGTTCAAAAATCAGTGTCGGCAGGTGAAAACAGTTGGAGATGTTTTTTCGTGGAAGTTCAATCATCTTAAAGGTTAAATCCACAGATTTTACACGTGAAGTTCAGTTCAAGAGTCCTACTCAACCTGTGAAAACTGTTACATAACGTCCTCTGTGGCTCTGAGATCAGATTAACACTTTAGATACAAGCTCAAACACAAACTTTGTGTCAGAAAATTGGGACGTGGAGTTTGAAAGATTTGGGCATTTAGGAGACAGACAGGGTCTGATGAAAGAAGCTGGTAAGTTGCATAAGAGTAGTGAAGAAGTGTTGGTGTTTGTGAATCCCCCTCAAATGCTAAATTGTTGGACTGCCCCTCTGAGACGTAGCGTCCTTTGTGTGGTCAGCGCTGAGTCCTCATCAGCTGCTGCTCCTGTCCTCTCTCAGTGCTGTCCACATACAGAGGTATTTATAGCGACAGAACACAGATCCGGCGGCTAAACAGTGTCAGTGTACATATGTGTCAGAGTCATCGACTCCGTTCATGTTGTAAACCCTAAGCCTGCTCTTAACTCTTGACCTAAATCTGACCCGTAATCTGACCAAAAAACTGTCCTCACTTGAAGGGATTTTCATTATCTCGTTACACAGATTGACCACAAAAAACCTTGTACATTGTAATGCAATCTAACAGCGTTGTACTACATACAGACTTCATACGGTCATGAAAAAACAGGAAAAGTCATGGAATATTTTTTTAAACTAAATATAGCCTGAAAGTTTTGGAAAAGTCATTGAACTTTGTTTCACAAACCTGTATGATAACATGATAACACATGATGTGTTCAAGGACAAAATCCAAAGATAATATATGATGTTACAGTTTATGGCTGTAATAAATAGAGACGTTTATGGTGATTTTTAAAGAGAAAAAAATCAGCTTTTTTTTTAAGAAAACACAAATGACCAAAAATGTTTAAAGAAAAGAAAAATCACCAAAGATTTCTGAAGAAAAAGGAAATTGCCAGATATTTTTGAAGAATTAAAAATAATTGAAAGAAAAAAAATCACCAAAAAAATGGCAGAATTTTTTAAAGAAAAAAGAAATTGCCAGATATTTTTAAGGAAAATAATTTTGCCAAATAAATAAAAAAAATGTAAAGATAAAAAGTTGCCAAATATTTTTAAAAGAAGAAAATAACTTGCCAAAATTTCTAGAGAAAAAAAAAATCACCCAATATTTTGAAATCTACAGTAAAATAAATTTAAACTACACCCATTTAAAGTCATATGCCCTTCCCTAAAAGGAATTTAGGGGAACATTATTTTAAAACCTGTTTCGAGGGAACGCTTAAATATCTTGCAGTGTCCCTTTGGAGTCTCCATAGTTCGATAATTTGGCAAAGTAGCACAGTAAAAACATGATAATTATTGCAATTTAATTTTATCATATTTTCCTTTTCTCAATTTGTGATTGAAAGACCAGTTCAGTTTGCACACATTTCTACACACATGCAATGTTTTTTTTTTTTCTTTCTTTTTTTTGAGTGTACTGTATAGTGTAAAGTTCGGGGCCTTGAGCGTCACCTATGTCAGACAGCTTCAGTAAAAATGTAAATAATAATTCTGTGTGAGTTCATTCATGTCCGAGCGCGTGTGATGGAATCTTTGCTCTGCAGAGTTTCCCCTCAGGATTGAACCTTTATTACATTAGCTTCTCCTGCTAATGTTATTTAGAAACCGCACTCGGAGGCGAGCGCTTTAGTTTCAGAGGTATGCATTTATGTGCCTCAGTTTCTGCGTGTGAGCGTGTGCTTGCATGCCTCTGCCAGTGTGTATGTGTGCCTGGATGTTTATCATACAACTAATTGTTTATGGCAGTTGCTTTCTCTGGCGCAATAAACTAAAGCTTTTAAATCCATTTGCTGCAGTTAATGCAATCAGCCAGGGTTACCCAGAGTGACTGAAAGGCGCCCCGGGCTCTTCTGACCTCAGTGATGAAACTTCAGTCCTCTGAGTCACCGTGGATGTGCTCTGGCTTTTGTTCTGCGCGGACAACTGAGGCAGACACACAGAGACAGCCTATAGCAACACGTAATGCTAATGCAGTCAGTTGCATCATTGAAATTTAAGCATTGCATCTATAAGCCAGTATAAACAACAGTCCCTAAACTGGAAGAAAGTCAGAGCTGCGGTCAAAGCTTGAAGGCTCAGACGTTGTTTTGCGTGTCATTACACATCTCTCTCTACCCCTGAGTTTACGGTACGGGTCAGCTGGTCTTTCAGGGCCAAAACCGATACCGATGTTTGGAATTGTTATGCATTTACAATAAAAATGAAAATCTTTCAGTCAATATTTAGAATTTGGAATATAACAAACTTTAGCAAATGTTTAATCAAAACTGAGACTTTCGGCATCACATACAGAAAGTCCCCAGCAACTTTTCATATAACGTCACGTTAAAACTTAAATAAAAAATGAGTAAATAAAAATAGCTCCCTGAGGTTTTACAAAGTAAAAGTTCCTCCCGTGCTGACACTTTCTTTGCACTTTTTAATCAATTAACATTATCGGCGATCTTTAAAATAAAACAGAAATACTGATAATCGACGAAATGCCAAATATTGGCCCCAATAATCTGCAGACCCCTAGATTACAGTCACAGTTGCTATCTGATTAGGAAAAAAAAAGGCAACTAGCAACAGACGGAGCAAGCACAGGTGTCGACATCAAAACATATTTTAGCCACTTTTACAAAGGCCTACCTAAAAAAATCAATAACAGTCTATGTGGACACTGAATTGAGAGTATTTTCACCGTGTTACCTCGGCTTCACACAGCTTTATCTTTTGGCACTACATTTCTCATCCACCGCCGGTCAGCTGTTTGGGTCAGAAAGTGCTGTTAGAGGCTGTTATGTGATCCGACTGAAATGAAACTTTGCATCGAAAACACTCAATTCAGCGTCCACTTAGACTGATATTGTATTTTTTAGGTAAGCCTTTTTGTAAAGTGTAAAATACATTTTGATATTAACCCCTCTATACAGCAGGGTAATGCAGAGCTGCGGGGTGCTACCCCGTCTGTTTCTGCAAAGCAGGAGTGCGCCGACCGCCAGCTAGTGTAGGTAATACACTGACTATACAGTATAAGTATCTCATGCAGCCCCACTTTAAAAATCCCAAACTATCCAACTACGTCGCTGTCACATGACAAATCTCAGATTTTGCAGCTGCAAACTCTCCTTTCTCTGTTAATACAAACTGAAGAATTTATTGCTTCAGTCAACTACATTTAACAACATTAATAATAAGAAGAACTTTATTATTATTACACCTTTAAAAACACAGTTTACAAGGTGCTTTAACAAACAAAGCAGAGGCGATAAAACAATAGAGGTCTTTCTATGATGCCAAACAAAGGCCAGATAAGAGTTAAGATAGAATTAAACAGGAGTTTAGAGGTAGAAACATGTTACAATTACAAAATAAAGGCAGAAAACACAAAATCCCCTTACCATTTACCATCAACACTGACTGAAAAACACAATTTGACACAAATTGTGTTTTTCAGAGATGAAGTTAAAGGGACAATTTGACACAAAAAATGTGTCAAATTGTCCCTTTAACTTCATCTCCCAGTGTTCAAACTGTTCTGACATCAGTGTGTGAATAATGAATCAGTCAACCTGTCTGACTCTGTAAGTGAAGCGGGGTCAAAAGTCCATCCTTGTCAGCTGGATGAAGATGTATAACAGTCAGAGCAGCAGTGAGGCCCGGAGCCGCTGACAGCGACAGGATTCACATACGAAGGCCTCGGTGTCAGCCCATCACATCACCGCGCTCCTCTTCAGCCTTTATCTGCGCACCATCGCTCCCCTCCCCTGTTTGTTTCCTCCCTCCTCCTGGGTCACATTTCCTCGACTTCCTGCTGCGGACTGAGCTGGAAAGGATGCACATAAATACAGTTAACGTAGCTCGCAGTTATTGAAACGAGGGAACCGTGAGTGTGTGTGCACCGTGCTGGGTGGCACTATCAGCAGCATGTTGCAATAAGGTTTTTTCCAGTTACGAGCAGCACAAAGAAATACACTGAAATTCAACACTTGCATCACAGTTAGTTACCCCGGTAACACTCAGTTACCTAAACACTTGTGCCGTGTCGACTTGCTCTCAGTTGGAGAGTACATTTACGCAAGTTCTGATCTTCAGATGCAATTTTTATCTACTTGATTATTTCCATTTTTAGCTACTTTATGCTCCACTAACTGTTATGGTGAACTACTACAGGGTTAAATCTGGCTGTTTGTGTTCTGTAAATACCTCCAAGCTGTAGACTGACTGCTTGTTAAACTACAGTGTTTTGTTTTTATGCCTCCGCGCTGGTGATGACAGAAGCCAGAGGTTTTATGTTTTTGGGTTGTCCGTCCGTCCTTCACGTATGTCATGAATGCAATAGCTCAAGAACTCCTTTAGGGAATTTTGTATTTCAGTCACTAGACGGGTTTCCACTAACCCTAAAATTGTGCAAATTAAAATTGTGAACATAAATAATGGCTAATGGAAATGTCAGTTTCAACAAAACTCCAATTTATTGCAAAAAAGTTTTTACGCTTGCATGAGGTGATATTTCAGGCGATTCGAAAAAAAAGCCATATTTCTCAAAAATGCAATGGAAACACTTTTTAGTCTTTTCTAGGTCACATGATGCTATGTCTATGTGCTTGTTGGTAGCAACTGGCTCCCTCATGATGCAGCTGGAGCTACAAGAGCTGTTATTGCATCACATAACTCTTCAAAAGTTGAGTGGATCATCCGGAAATTTTGCATCCACAGTGGGCTAGATAGTGGGCTATCAGCTCCCAGAAATCCCTCAGATGTGGTTCCTCCCCTGTATAAGGGGCTCGCCTTTCCATTATTGCTCCATAACACGCCTTCGTCACCATGGATTGGAAATAATGACGGGTTGTGCGGTGGCTGCAATAGAAATAGAGCTGCTGATGTTTTGAACATCCATCGCCATGGTTACTGGGATGTTATCACAAGAAGAGAAGTCACATAACATCGCTTAATGGAAACGCAGTCAGCTCGCCATTGTGTTGTGAAAATATTGCTTAAGTTTTGTGCAAATCTTTTAAAGAAACCGACCAACTGAGCTGTATTTTAGAAACCTGCAGTTTCAGGTGTGTTCTGACCAGGTTCCCACTGCGTCTCCCCTCCATGACGCATTTCTACTCTCCTCCTCCTCCTCCCCTCACCTTTCCTCCTCTCGCTCCTCCTTCCCTACTTCCCAAGGTCCACAAACCCCCTGCTCGCTCGCCCTCCCTCCCACCCCGCCAACAATCAAGCTGTGACACACGATGAGAGAAGCTATATCAGGCAGAGACTGCATATTGTTTTCTTCTCACACAACAGAAACAGCAGACTATAATTACTTTGATTCACCCCCACCGGTCTGTGAGGCTGGAAATAGCTCCTGCATGAGGCTGCTCTCAGCGGATGGTGGGAGAGTGGATGACCTTCCAGTGATACATTTACTCAACGTTAATGAATGACAAACGATCCTTAAAGAAGGCCAATCACACTCAAAACAGGATGGGAATTTAAAAAAAAAAGATTTCTTAAAGCTTCTTCCATAATCTGTTCTCTCCCATGATCTCACATTTGGAAAATTCTCATGACGATTTCTGGACTAAACTGAATTTTCACCATCTGGGTGCTCGCAGCCCATGCAAGGATTCAGTGTCATGGTGTGTGTGTGTGTGTGTGTGTGTGTGTTTTTGCACTGTATCATAGTAACATAGTGTTCTCTGTCATATGGCCAAGTGCTCTCCCCCGTACCTTTACCTCCGTCGGTGCTGGCGAGGTGAGCTGCAGTTCCTCTTGACCATCTGCCATGACTCCGGCCACCCTGAGACAATAACAGGCCGGTCGGGGAGGGGAGGGCATGTGGGTGGAGGAAGGATACACAAATATGCCTGCTTATAATTATAGCCTGACACCTCAAACTGAAGCACAATGAAAGCTGCAGATTTTCCTCTGCGGTATATTTAATTCCTCTTTCAGTTCCGAATTAAAGGGTTGGTATAAATAACTCATAACTAAATTTAAAAAACTTAAAAGATGAGTCAGGAGATAATCTGTGTTTTTCTTAACACTTTGAAACCAAATTAGGTTAATTTCTTTCAGAAACAAGGGGAGAAGGTAATGAGCAGCTTATTAAGACATGGCCCAAAATTTGTAAACAATTTGTTCAAAAGTTCCTATAAAATTACCTGAAAATGTGCACAAAAAATTAAGGTAAAATTTAAAAACAAACCTAAAAGTGAAATTAAAAATATATTTATTTTTGTTTTCTGTAACATGATTTTAAATATAAAGTTTTTACAATTTTAAATATATGTCGCATTAAGTCCTCCTCCTCCTCATATGTATATATATATTTATCTTGTATTTAAAAATGATGAGTAGCTCAAAACCAGTTATTTAAAGATATTCTGTATTTAGAAAAATTCTTAGTGCCATTACATAAATAACGATTTTCTTAAAATAATGAATTAAATATAAATGGCTCCATTTTTTTTATGTGCCCGCACAGCAGAGAAAACAGTGCAGCACAGCAGTGACGATTCTCGCTGCCCGCTGCTTGGCAAAGCAATGCCATCCCATCCCAGAATGCACTGTGGCTGCGTTATGTAAGAGGCTGTTCTATTCTATTCTTAGCTCTACCTCGCCGAGAAGTAACAGCACTGGTTGCCTGAGAGTCAAAAAGCGCAGAGATCTGATGAGGCGGGAATCATCAGCGAGGTGAGAACCAGCACAGTGGGCTCTCCTGCCATCAGGCTCTCACACTGGGACACTGGCAGGACGGCATGCCCATGTTTGGTGTTTGGAGGAAGTAGAGGTGTATAGGTGGGTGTGCGAAGGAGGGGGATTTTGACTTGTTGAAAGGATATATGAATAGCACTGTTTTGAAATCCTAAAATAGGACATGTCAACACTCACTGGAATTTTTTATACCTCCTCTTTCTGGCAGCATCAGAGCGTGTTACAGCTTCACACGCTGCCTGGTTTCTCAGCTGCGGGAACTGACAGGCTGCGTCCATCTTTACATCCTTTTAATTCCCATCTGCCATGTGCAGCCATTGTGTCACTAGTCTTCTTGATCCCTTCGTCTCCAACTGTCCAGTTTTTTTTTTTCTTAATGGATGCCCAATCCTATTAACATTATTTCCTGGAAAGCTCTGCAGACACAGAGGGATTCATATGGGGAACATGTGTCCGTGCAGCAGCGTGCAGTCTAAATATGAGGCATGCTTTCTGTGTTTGATGCAGGATGATGAACATGTGATCAGGACTCGAGCACCATTTAGGACACTCAGATCATGTCCTGAGTATTTTTTCTGGGAAACTGGGTGGTTTATGAAGCCGGGGGGAGATTATTTACAAGTAAAAAAAAACTTTTTAAGGCTGATTTGAGTGTTTTGTAGCTCATGTTTTATTTGCTGTGGCAGATGCATCTGGTTCTTCTTCTGTTCAGACAGATTTCCAGCCGTCCTGAATCGCTTCCGGCCAACCGTTTATCTAATATGGAGACATTTCGATGCCATGACTGACAATTGTGCAACGTTTGTGCTTTACAAAAAATACTTGATGATGTCAGGGTTTGCACAAGGTGCTTGTGTTTTATTTTATTTATAAGGACAACACACACAAATCAACATTTCTGTAAATGTGTTTTAGCCATCAGGCTCATTTTTACTGTAGTCCTTTGGCACGATGTTTTGAAACCTATAAAATGATGAAAATAACAATAACAGGAAACACAAAACACACAAACAGGAACACGAGCCAAGCAACAAAACAGCAGAACAACAGTGCAAAACTATAGCACAGCAACAACATAACAGCATTTCAGCACAAAAAGTCCTGCACGCAGCGTGACGCAATGACACACGCTAAGCATAACATGCAGACATGCAGAGCAGCAAAGACCAGAAACAGCAACAGACAGAAGCAGAGATGAAATACAAGAGTCATAATGTAGACCTCAATAAAATATTAAAAGATGCAGTTATGGGTTAACAATATATCCGTATGCAGTAAAAAACAGGCAGGCCATGCAACACAAAGTTAGGCAGGTATTTTGTACATACCCACGCCTGGCGACAGGCAGAAGACATAAGGCAAGCTTGATGTATTTGAATTCGACACTCAGAAATTTAAGTCCTGGAATAGCTTGAGATCAGACTAGGTTTGGGCTCAAAAACCACTTGGTTATGGTTTGGAAAAGATCATGTTTTGACTTGAAATACCCAGTTTTGGGGGCTAAGTCCCAGCTGGAAAACCAGTGAAATCTCAGTAAAAACAACCACTTTTGGTGACACTACCTTTGCAGAAAATGCATTGATGGCTTAATAAAAAAATGCTTTGTTTTGGTCAGAAAATAGTCACCCTAACTGCCACAATAAACATTTTTGCAAACTCCGATAAGCAGCATTTGTACGCTGTTATGTGGCGAATATGTTGAAGCTTTACGTTTCAACAACACGTGGTTTTTGCCTCCATGTTGGCAATAGCTAAGGTCAGGCACAATTTTTGATCAGACCCTGACGAATGATAATTCTTACATTTTAAAAAAGCATTTTATGAGTTTCAAAACAACTTGCCAAAGGGCTATAGTGAAAATTAGCCTGATTGCCATCACTGGCACATTTTACAGAATTGTTGATTAATGATTAATTGTTGTCCCTTTAAAAAAAAAAATATATATATATATATATATATATATATATATATATAATAAATAAAAAAAAATACATAACAGCAGAGAGAGTTTCAGAGAGTTGGTAAGAACTGAAGTGCATGTATATAAGAGGTGTCACACACAGACTGTCCAGTGATCGAGGCAGCAGTGATTGTAGTCCGGCAAAAGTAACGTCGCGCCGGGTGAACCTCTGCACGTTGTTGGTGAAACTTTGTACTCACAGTCTGAAAATTTTTACTCTGTCACTGTTCTGCCTGCTGTGTTTTGGCACAAAGATAACATTTATATGTTGACGCAAAAATAATGCAAACTGCACTCAGCTGCAGAGCATTATCGTCGTGTTTACTCTGCAGTATTGTTAGGAAATTTACGTTTGTTTATGTTGTGCATTTCAGCGACACAACAATTCAAATCGCTCAACATAAAACGACAAAAGAATCGAGACAAAGCGCAAAAGAATCACGTTATTGAAGTACATATAAGTACAAATAAAAACTGAATTTAAGAGCTATAGAGAATAGAAATCAATAAATAATAAGAAGAAGTGAATGAACAGTTTATTTAATAAAAGGCAGCAGCAAAGAGAAACGCCTTCAACTGTGATTTAAAAGAAATTAATTGTGCAGAAAATTTTTTGTGAATCAGACCTCGAGACGGGGCAGACGGCAGCAACAATCCAGACATTTATCAGAAAAAACAGGACTTGCAGTTCGATTTTTTTTTTTAATTATACATGTTGCCCCCTAAAAGTTGTTGTAACATAACTTCTAACAATTCTGCAGCATCTTTAATGCTACCTTTGAATCAATATATCCAGCCTTTTAATCCAGTTTAATATCAAATAACCTACAAAACTGTAATGTAATCAGCCTCTATAAGTCTGAAATGGTTGCATCACCACATTAATATCAAGCTGTAAAAGCATTTACATCACCACTTATATTAATGTTCACGTTTTCCTGTAATGAAAGTTGCAAGTTGTTGCATTTTTTTCCTTTCCTGCACTAATGCGTGTGCCCCAAGCATTTATAATTCTTAAGAGGACACAAAACTGCAGTGCATCCTCTGAGTGATTTTAAAATGTTTGTTCCTTACTCTGCTCTGACATTTTCTTTTGAATTGTCATCTGAAATATTAAAGAGTGCCAGTGAGTCAGCAGAAACAAACTCATTCCCATGTAAACCTTTATCATCTTTGAGGCGCAGCACGAAATGGCAGCACTTTCTAAATGCCACGCGAGCTTTTATGGACGCTAAGCAACACGAACTGTAAAACCACCGTATATTAAAACTTAGCCAGCTGCTGTTCGACATTTTAATTTGACCGCTAACAGATGAGGAGAAAAAACACAAAGCAGTTTTTTAATTAACCAAGAGTTTAATTTCGTTTTAACCCTTTGAAAACTGAACAAATTGGCCTGATTTGTTTGAAAATCACAAGCTAGGAGTTAAAGAATATTTCCTGAAATTTACCAAAAAAGCAAAGAAATACTCTATGTGTACTGGTGTGTGTGTGTGTGGTGTGTGTGTGTGTGTGTGTGTGTGTGTGTGTGTGTGTGTGTGTGTGTGTCTGTGTCTGTGTGTGTGTGCATGTGAGATAAAACTTAACAAAACTTAACACTTCTTTTTTTAATTTTATTTTTACTATTTAAAAATATTTTTTTAATTTGGGCTATGATCTCTATTTTTACTATTTATATATTAATAATAAAATAAATTATTATTATCTGTATTAATAATAATAATGATAATAATAATGAATATAGAGATACAATAATGATATTATTATTAACTTATAATGATTTTCTTATTGAAAACTAATTTTCAGGTAATTTTTATGCACCTTTTCCTAATTTCTTTGCAGATTGTAGGACATCGTTTGTGAAGTTGCTCATAGCCTTTTAAGCCACGTTTTAAAATAAATGAGCCAATTCACTCAGATTTCAAAGGTGTAAATGTCTGTGTAAGGCGTCTGAGCGAAGCACAAAAAAACTGATGTCGTTCCAGGTTTTTCAGGGTTAAATGAGTGTTGGAGATGATTTATGAAAAAGCACTAAATGGGTTGCCAACATTTATCGGAATTAGCAGACGATAAGAAAAACCGGTTCCAAAGGCGCTTATGTCACAGTGTTTACGTACCTCTTTTCTTAAATTCTTCTGAGCGTGAAAAGTCATGAGTCAGACGCGTCCTGAGCTCTGTGTTGCATCAGGCTTTTGCAAAGCACATTTCCTCTCCAGAGCAAAGCAACAGTTTCCTGTTTGCGGCTTGAAACGAAGCCAAACAGGGCGAGCGAGGTCTGACGACGTTGGGAAATTATTAACGTTGTTTACACTGTAAGAGACAGGCAGACCTGCAGCCTGCGGCTCCAGTCACAACAGGCAGCGCTGCCAGTCGCAGCTTGTCTGGGCTGGATGGAGGACTGAGACCCTCGGGGAACGGTCTGACCGGTTCCCTGGGTGCTTCAAACAAACGCTCTTTCTTTTCTCCTCCAGCGCTGAGGCAAACTCTGTTACAGCCTTTTAGAGATTATTTCTGCTTTTTATGTTTGGCATTAACATTAGAAACATGTAATCATGAGAAATATGCACATTTAATGGACAGGAACTTTCTCTCGCTGACATTTTAAGACGTCTGTGATTCAGGTAGTCAAGGGAAACCCAGTGCATTAAAAAAACAACTGAAATATGTTTAGGTGTTGAGCTGGCACCAGCCTGCCCGCCTGGATCAAGTCAATCGACCCTCAGAGCGCCACACTAACCTGCATGATTAGCCATGGAGAATGGGTTACACAGGCGGAGGGGTTGACTCAATTCCGGGTCTATTTTTGTGTGGAGCACCAGACAGAGCATGTGAGCCGAGTGAAGCGGTGAGAATTTCTGCTCCTCGCTCACAAAGCTTCACTTGCCGTCTCCAGAGCTGCTCCACTCAGATCGCTCACTCAGTTTCCCTTTGAAAATACTTTATAAACTCTGTTGTCGAGCTCACAGCAGCTGATATTTGACAGAAAATTATCTACCCGGTCAACAAATCAAATGTTGGCATTACACTCCTGCAAACCACGGATACATCACATTTGTAAACATATGTAGTGAATGAATGTTGAAATTTAATGTTTGAACAACACTGTGATTAAGGTAGTTATGGTTAGGCTCAAAAACCACTTAGTTATGGTTTGGAAAAGATCCAGTTTTGGCTTAAAATATCTGGTTTAGAACAACATCTCAACCTTATTTGGTGGAACTATACCAGCAGAAGATGCAGCAATGCATTAAAAACAAAAGTGTGTTGAGGCACTATTCCAGCTGAAAATGTAGTTTTGGCTTTAAAAAAACAAACAAAAAAAGTTTTTTGTGGCACTATCCTCACAAACATGCGGTAAAGTCTCTGTAATAAACCACTTTTCGTGACACTAACCAAGCCAAAAACGCAGCATTTTTGTCAGAAAACAGCAACCCCGTTGCAAGAATAAATATTGGCATTGTACGTTTCTGCAAACCCAGGATACGCAAAATTTGTACACTATACACTATACGCTGAAAGTTTATGTTTCAACAGTGCAGTGCTGAGCCACTATCCCAGCTGAAAATGCAATGATCTCTTAACAAAAAACAAATAAAAACCTTTTCAACGCAGCGATGGTTTAGGGGGAAAAAAAACATGCTTTTTGTGACACTATCCCACCAAAAAATGCTCATTTTTGTCAGAAAACAGTCAACACAGTTGCCCAAGTAAATATTGGCATAGCACATTTCTGCAAATCACCGATTGGTGCACTATTAATTATCCAATATGAAACTTTATGTTTCAACAAAGCTGTGGTTAAGATTTGCCACTTAGTTATGGTTTGGAAAAGATTATGTTCTGGCTTGAAATACCCAGTTTTGGGGGCTCACTCCCAGCTGGAAAACCAATGAAATGAAATGAATAAAAACAACCACTTTTGGTGACACTAACTTTGCAGAAAATGCATTGATGGCTTAATAAAGAAATGCTTTTTTTCAGTCAGAAAATTGTCACCCTAATTGCCAGAATAAAAGTTGGCTTTGTACATTTTTGCAAACCCCAGATAAGCAACATTTGTACGCTATTATGTGGGGAATATGTTGAAACTTTACATTTCAACAACATGTGGTTAACGTGGTTTAGGATCAAAAAACACTTGGTTAAATTTAGGAAAAGATTATGTTTTATCTTAAAAAAAAAAAAAATAGTGCTCACATGTCCTGACACCAGATCACATCCAATAATCAGAACAAGTACAAAGTCCATCAAGTAATAAACATACTTACAAAAGAACTTAATCAATAAAAAGTTAGATAAGAATTAAGCATTAAGTATATATGAAGTAATGACTATCAAAATAAGAGTCTCTGTCGGCCTGGTCCCTGTCACCGAGCTCGGACACAACCATTTAACGGGTGTCGATGAGATGCCACCGACACACTTGTATGAGATTTGGTTCTGCTGTCGCACCTCACAAATTATCACACAGGCTGCGAAAACGAAACATTTCCCAGATTTCTCTCTAATAATTAATTTCGGCAAGTGTTTGTAAAAACCTGTGAAGCTGCCGCGGCCACACAATCACATAATCTCTGAATCTTAACGGGCTCTTTTATGAGATAAAGTGTATTGAAAGTGAAATGTCAAATGACATCATCACTGACCTTTAAGATCATGTTGTAAATATTGACTATGAGCCATCGCACTTTTCAAACACGGAGAACACAAAGGGAAATTCACAGAGCGGGCGATAACGAGGGGGCATCTGTTAAATGGTGTAACACTCTCAGAATTACAGCGAACAACGGCGCTTTTCTTTTCCTTTAATCAGCCAGGTTAAAGTGACGGTGACTGTCAAAGCGTGTCTGTTTACACACAAAGGACAGTTTCTTTTGGAGTGAAGAGGCTTGTTGTTTGGGAAGTTTGCTTTACTGCCCGGTTCGTTAAAGCAGCCGTAACTGATATTTATAAAATTTACAACGTGGCAGCAATGTGACGCTGTGTTGTAACACCCACAAATATAATCGACAAACGTCATAAACAACAAACATAATACATAACAAATGTATCACACAACAATCGTAATACAAATCTGCAGATTTTAATGTAATAATCCCACAAATGTAATGCATTTCTATACCATGTCCAGAACGGACATCTATACGACGTCCAGAAAAGATGTCTAAACTGTGTCCACACAAGACATTTGCATGCTGTCCAGAAAAGACACCTTTACTATGTCCAGAAAGGACATCTATATGACGTCCAGAAAAGACAACTAAATTGTGTCCACACAAGACATTTGCATGCTGTCCAGAAAAGACACTTATACTACGTCCAGAGAGGACATCGATATGATGTCCAGAAAAGACACCTTTACGATGTCCAGAGGGGACATCTATATGACGTCCAGAAAAGACATCTATATGACGTCCAAAAAAGACATCTATGTGACATCCAGAAAAGACATCTTAATGTCAAAAGTTGTATAGATGTCTTTTCTGGACGTCATATGGATGTCTTTGAGACTCATTTCCATCATACTTTTTGCTCTTTTTAGCTCCATATTGATTAGATTTTAATGACTTTTTAACCCCTCTATGAACCTAAATGGTAATGAATTTATAACTGATATATAAAATAAACACGTCAATAAAACTGTCTCTGAGACACTTACATGGCCCATATCTGGAGTCAGGTCAAAGCACGCCTAACCACCTCTGAGCTGGTTGCGGTGACATCAGCTGGGCTCAGTTCAGTCATTTCAGGTGTAATTGTGCTTTAATGTGCTTGAACACTGAACTCACAGCATCTTCCTCTCCGTGCAGACTTCAGCGACCAGCTGCTGGAGGTGGTCGGCCTCGAAGGAGCGATAGAGATGGGACAGATCTACACCGGGCTGAAGAGTGCCGGACGCAGACTGGCTCAGTGTGCCAACGTCACCATCAGGTCAGAGCGTCCTGCCTCTCTGCTGCTCCCTCCATCTTTTCCCACTCTTAATCCTCCCTCCTGATCTCCATCTTCATCCGCCTCGTGTCACTGCCCTTCATCTTCCTCCGGGTCAGCCAGCTGGAAGCTGCATTAAATAAATCCATCTCCATGCTATACATGTATGATCAAAAATGCATTCCTGTTGAGTGTTTTGTGCATTTGGAGGTTAAAATCCCTGCAGCATCCAAACGATAACGCACAGTATCTGATAAATTATATATTTGAACTATGTGAGCCGTTGGAGCCGAGGATCGACGACTCGCAAACGCAGGATGAGAAACGATCTGTCTGTTGTTTTAAGATTTGATTCCAAGAGGCTAATGATTCTCTTATTCGTCCTCTTGTGTTTTTTATCCGTGCACCACCGATAGCCATGACAGGAGACATTATGTTTCTGTGCTGTCCATACGTCTGTCCATTCAAACACAATATATGGGGTGGCTGTGGCTCAGAGGTAGAGCGGGTCGTCCTCTAATCAGAAGTTCAGCTGTTCGATCCCCAACTTCTCCAGTAAACGGTGTATCTTTGGGCAAGATACTGAACCCCAAATTGCTCCCGATGCTGCGTCAGGAGTGTGCACGTGTGTGAATGGTTTCAGAGTAGCAGGTGGCACCTCGTTCGGTAACCTCGGCCACCAGTGTGTGAATGTGTGTGTGAATGGGTGAATGTGCCATGTAGTGTGAAAGCGCTTTGAGTGGTCAAAAGGACTAGAAAAGCACTATACAAGTACAGTCCATTTACGGCCTGGAAGGATTTTTTTCAAATTTGGCACAAATGTCCACTTGTGCTCAAAAATGTACTAATAAGATTTTGGTGAATAAAGGTCAAGGTGATTGTGACCCATTCTTGTGAATGCAATATCTCAAGGATGCTGTGGGGGAATTTATTCAAATTTGGCACAAACATCCTTTTGGACTCAAGGATGAACTGTTGAACTGATTTAAGTGGTCAAAGGTCAAGGTCACTTTGAGCTTGCATCTCATAACTGTGAATGTGATACCTCAAGAGGGCCTTGAGGGAAAGTCCCCTAATTTGGCACAAACCTCCACTAGGACTTATCAGTAAACTGATTAGAATTAGACGGTCAAAGGTCAAGGTCACAGTAACCTGCATCCATTCCATTCTTGTGAAAGCAATATCTTAAGAAGCTCTTGATGGAATTTTCTCAAATTTGGCACAAACGTCCGCTTGGACTTAAGAATGAACTGATTAGAGTTTGATTGTCAAAGGTCAAGTTCACTGTGACCTGCTGGTGGCTCATTCTCTTGAACAAAATATCTCAAGAAGGCCTTGAAGGAATTTCTTCAAATTTGGCACAAACATCCATGTGATCTCAACAATTAACTGATTACATTTTGGTGGTCGAATGCCAAGTTTATTGTGACTTGCATGCAGCTCATATCTCAAGTTTGGCACAAACGTCTACTTGGAAGAGTAATTCTTGTGTTTTCATGACGACCACTCAGGATGAAGATGTCTAATTTTCACTTGGTATTGTCTTTATTTCAGAAAGGGCGTATTGGTTGAAATTACTTAAAACTCAAAGCTCACCTGATTATTAGAGTTTTGCCTTTTTACTAGTACGTATAAATTTTAGTTAACAAATGTCAAAAGTTGCCTTAAATAAATATAAGAAAAAAGAAAGAATCGTAACATTCAAAGAACTCTCTCAAAGATATCCAAAGCTTTCTTTCTTTTTTTGTCTGACAAATCTAAAGAAAGTTGTTTTGTTTCCGATGTTTTGCTGCTCCTGCCAGACAGTGAACATCTACAGCGAGCCAGTTACTGTACCAGAGAAGTGACATTTACAAGTTGTTCTCTCACTTGTTCTGCAAACTGGCCCCGAATATTTTCCTAGACCAGAGTTAAAAGAGCATTCATCACGGTCATTCTCCCATACTGTGTTTCTCTAGCCGGAGAGGCATGCATGAAAGTCTTAAACCAACTCTGTGTGTGTGTGTGTGTGTGTGTGTGTGTGTGTGTGTGTGTGTGTGTGTGTGTGTGTGTGTGTACATATACAGTGGGTCTGTGAGTTTAAAGAGTGGGGGCCTGTCTGGGAATGGGTCTCATGGGAACAAAGGGTGCAGTGTTTGACCCTGTCCTGGGACAGTGTGAACAGGCCTCTCGTGCCTCTGAGGTGTGTGTGATCTGACCTTCACAACCTACAACCCCACCCTGTCCCCTGTCTCTCTCTCTCTCTCTCTCTCTCTGTCTCTCTCTCTTCACAGGACATCCCGGCGGCTGCCCATGCAGATCGATGGCGAGCCCTGGATGCAGCCTCCCTGCACGGTGAGAGTTAAATCAGAGTCACTGCTCGCATGTTGTAAAACTGTTTTAAGATATCCCATATGTAAGCATTTTGTCCCAGAGATACCCATTTTTCAGGTTTTGTATTGAACTTAAACGCCTGTTTTCACTGGCAAGATTGAAACTGAAAATTCACGGGTCACAGGTCAGAGCAATTTAACCAGAAAAAGACAAAGAAAACTTTAAAATAATGGCAGAACGGAAGAAATCGGTGATGTGTGGGCAGCGTCAAATGAGAATGCAGCCAGACAGAACCATCCGCAGTGTTTTTATACGCCAGCAGACAGCACCTGACGCAGCTGCTTGATACGCTCCTGGACAGCCACAGGTTGATACTCTGTCGGTAACAGTTTCATAAAAGGAGCACCAGCGTCCCTATGGGGCGGCTGAACTGGCAGTGGATGACTCCACCAAACCCTGGACTTTCATGCAGGAGTTGGGTGTTTGCTTCCCATCTGAATGTGGTGGGAATTTTTTTTTATACCTTACATACCTTTTTTGTCTAAACCTAACCATCCATGCCAGCATGTGCATTTGTCGACGCCCTGGTGTTGGTTGCCAAACATAACCGTGTGCAGCATTATCCCATTATGTGCTTGTGTTGACAAAACGGTAGCAGCATCCTGAAATGTTAACAGCAGACGTCGTAATTTCAGATGCAATTATGCGCAGTCAATAATTACCCTCCATCTCCTCATAAGCAGCACTAAAACACTGATCCAAAGTAGTCTGCACTGATTTTGAGAGACTGAATAAGTAAGAGATATATAAAGAGTTTCCACAGACCTGTGTTGTGTTCCTGCAGCTGTCTGCTGTTTACCTGTTCTCCTGCAAGTCCGTGACGTGGCACGCACACACAAACAAAACCCACATACACACCAGCTGACAGAAAGGCAGATTTGCTCTCCAGCGGTGAGTTCAGTGGCAGTGGCATATTTAGCGGGTACACTCGCCAAAATGAGCAATTACAATGTGAGCAAAAAAACGCATGCACACTCTAATTTTGGTGGGAAATGTGTATAAGAGACGATGAGAACATGTTGGCTTATATCATAAGTGAGTTGAATCGAGTCCAGTCAAGCTGAGCAGTGGAAATGAGACACAAGTGTCCCCTGGATGGTGATGGACAGCCACTTATCCTTGACAGCTGTAGTCCGCTGTATGTACCAACATGAGTGTTACCTGGATTCTCTCCTGTTTGGCTTGCTTCCTCGCTCTTTTGTTCATCTTCCTCCTCTGCATGACCTCGAACTCCAACGCCGTCATGCCATTAAACACCTCAGTCCAACTAAATTCCTCACTGAAAAGCATAAAATCAACTATTATCTATTCATCCTCGAGGCGTTTGAACCACTTTTCATTTTGTCACGGTGGACCTTCGAAGATGTGAAAGCTTTTTGTCGTGCTCTGTGGGTTATTGGCGAGGTCGCAGCGAGCGATTTCATAACGGTCTGTTGAAAAGAGCCAGGAAGTGATGACTGTCAACCTGTCAGAAAAAGACACTGAGAACAGTTTTCTGTACAAACCGTGTATCGTGTCCTTCTCTGTTTGATTCCTACAGATCAGAATCACACACATGAACCAGGTCCCCATGCTGCTGGGCCCGCCTCAGAAGACGCCGTTCTTTTTCTTCAAGAAACGCAACCGGAGCCGCGACTAGGACACGTGCATGCACAAAAACACACACATATACAGTACATATATGCACATACACACACGCCACACACTGTACAGGCAGCTCCATCAGAAGACTTTGGAAGTTGGAAGCTCTTTGCAGGGATCACATCGTTCCTAAATGCCAACAGACAATTCAACCTGCAGTGACAGAACCTGAAAGACTCTCAGTATACAGTACCGACCTTTTCCTGTGTAACCATCATCCCCAAAGTCATGGATTTACCTGCAGGTCTGTCAGCCCAAGCCACCCCCCCCCCCCCCAAAAACTCAGCCATATTCCAGTACTGCACTGCCCGCTAAATATCCTCCAACTCCGGCTGCTGGGATTCCCTCTGAAAGTACAGCAGGTGATATTTTGCAGATTGTTTGACGAGAAAGAGCCCCGACACACTACAGTGAGAAAGAGAGGAGTTCGGCACTGATCGGGGTTGTTTACAAGGCCGGTGAGTAAATAGAGTAAGATCCACCTCTTGGTTAAAACACCTGTATGAATAATGAAACAGCGGTGGCTTGTAAGAGCGCTCGCTGCGGGGCCTCCCCACAGACTGACAGCACGGTGCAGCCGAGCAGAGCAGAGAGGAGGGGAAAAACCTCATCCATTATTGACTTATTTTGTTTGTGGGTCGATGGCAGTGGGGCGTAACAGTGGCCTGGAATGGGTTGAAACATGCAGGGATTTTTGGCCCCTTAGCATCACTGGCCTACAAAAACAGACCCTTTAACACAATATTTACAGACTGTGTAGATGATCTGGCGGTAGACGTCCAGTAGATCTAAACTAAAAGTAAAGGCTGGAGAAATTTTAGTTCATCTTTGCTTTCTTAAAGGTCCAGTGTGTAAGATTTAGGGGACATATTGGCAGAATTGGAATTTAATATTCATAAATATGTTTTTCTTAGTGTTTCACCACACTAGAAGCCTCTCTAGTCAGGTTTTCCTCACAGATTCACGCAAAACGATAGCGATATTTTCGAAATGTCGATAAAACACAAACAGTGAGTGATTTTATGCGACTTCTCTTCTCGCAATAACATTCAAAGAAACATGGCGATGGATATTTAAAACGGTAGCAGCTTTATTTCTGTTGCAGCCACCACATTAGCCGTCATTACAGCAGCTCAAAGGTGACATAGGCGTGTTATGGAGCGATCAGGTAAACACGCGCCCCTTATACGTGGGAGCAGCCATGTATGAGGGATTTCTGCGATTTCACGATTTCACGGAGGAATTGTGGATTCAAAACTTCCAGATGATCTGCTCAACTTTCTCAGAGTTATGTGATGCAATAACAGCTCTTGTAGCTCCTGCTGCATCCTGAGGGAGCCAGTTCACTACATGCAGTGAGTTTAATAGAAAGAGGAGCGCCCATGTGTGGTATTAAAATCATAGTTACAGGTTTTCTAAACACCCTGGTATACTGTAATACAGTGATACCGCCCATGCCAAGTGAGCACCTATTAACGGGTGCTACATTTATGTGCCGTCTTTTAATCACCTAGTTCATTTGTTTTTGAGAGGAAGAGACGTCTGCGGATAATTCAGCTCCTGGCAAAAACCTCCTGAACACTAAACACTGAAGGAATTCAAACCAGGAGAAGTTTCAGCTGGTTGCAACCTGCAGTCCTAACTGCTAACTGCCACTAAATTTTCTTAAATCTTACGAATTGGACCTTTAAGAAACCCATTTGTCCTCTGTGGCTGGTGAACTCTATCAACAGCAGCTCCTGTGCATCATATGGACACTTCTAGTGGGTCAAGGATTGAAATAAATCCCCTCAAGGGTAAAACAGCAGGGCCCATGAGGTTTTTATTTACCAGCGCATTGACAGGGGAACTAAATTTATCCCTCTATTTCAGGGAGGGTCCATCTCTCCTCCAGTGAAACCCTACGCCTAATTACCGTGTCAAACATCAGCCCACAATGTCAAGTGTGCTGTCAGAGCGCAAATCCCAGAGCGCAGATCTCTGCCCCTTCTGCTTCAGTGCATCCGCGATCTGTTTAACGACACCAAATAAAGACGTTCTGGAGGACACAGAGACGATGAATCTACCGGGGAGCTTAGCTTGGTGTTTATAAAGAATGTATCCATATTACTGTCCCCACAATACGGCAAATTATATTATACAGTGTGTGCAGAAAAGAGTATATGTATATTTCTGGAAAGTAGGAGTAGAAGCTCACATATACTGTACACACGAATGTGTTTTTAATATATCATTGTTATTACTGTGGAAATCTTAGCGTAGAGGGGTTCAGATCAGTGTTCTCACCGTGCAGAGCTGCTGCAGTCGGTCGCTCTCTGAAGGCAGTTTTCCACTTTGTCTCGTTCACATTGTTTTATATTTGAATTCAGTGTTGTTTCTCAATCCAATTCAGTTCAGACAATTTTATTAATCCCACTAGGGGCAATTAGTTGATTAATATGATGAATATAGGCACAAATACACACATACACACACAGCTCTCCAGTTCATATATTAATAGTATTTGCAAATCACAGTTGTGCTTTACGGTTGCAAAATGTGACTAAGTCGTCGCCGTTTGGAGCTCTGCAAAAGCCCTTTTTTGTGTGTGTCTGTGTGAGAGGCAGAGAGACGTAGGAGAGAGTGACAGAAACTTAACAAATCGGTGGCTTATAAAAACAATAACAATTTATAGTCTATGTTCGCGATATAGTTATTTTATATAGCTGGAGCAAGCAGCAATACGTCGAGCATATTCGAAAAATCACCCAACCCCCACAGGGCAGTAGCTTAATTTTTAAAACATGTGCAAAGAAGTATGTAAACTGCTGTATCGTCATGTTTTTGTAACTCTGAAACAACAATAACAACCTCAAAAAAAAGGTTGTAGGTAAAGGTAATACCTGGATCTTAAGTTGGGTATATTTAACACACTTTGACCCTAAAGTCAAGAATAAACTTTCAAGAAAACTTAAAAAAAAATTATTATTCAAGAAATTGCAATTGTGTAAATGTTAAACTCAAACGCCCTGTATGTGATGTGAGTTCGACATTTGTGGAAAACTGTCTTGCAGCCTTCTGAGAAGGCGGAGGGAGACCGCTGACGCTCTGACGGTACAAACTGAGCTCCGCTGTAGGGTCAGGCGTCCACGCCTTTACGCCCTTTTTCCCTTTAAAACACACTGAGGCGTCACTCTTGCACCCAGGCCCCATGAAATCAGTCAGTAAACTGTATCCTCACACACTGTAGATATTAACTCACACACAATCAGCTGGTAGAGAGTTCAGGTCGGCCGCTGACATCCATCTCAGCGGTTTCATTTAAAACAAACAACAATAAAAAGCCATTTAACATCAATACAACACTGTGGAAGAGTCACAAAAAACACAGCACATCACGTTTTCCTCCGTACGTGGAGCCTGGGCGCCGAGAGACCTCAGTGAGAAAAGAGTGCATGTTTACAGTAACTTTACATTTATTGAGAGATTTGTTTTAGACAGCTATATTACCAAGTGTATATATTTGTTTATAATATTTTATCTGAAGTTACATCACCGCATGCCTGCTGAATCAAAAAGGAGAGTGAACAAAAAGGAAGAGCGTGAATCAGAATATTCAAACTTATTTCTTTGCTTTAAAAAAATCAATTTATCTGATATTTATTTGTTGTGGTTTTTTAATTTTTCCCTTTTTTTAGCAGCATGTTTATAACCATGTGCAAGAAAAAGGCAGGGCAGAGTCTGTCTTGTTACATTAAAAAGAAACTAGAATTCCCAGATGAAGTTTCCACGATTACGAAATCGTTTTGTGATTTATTGTGGAATCAAAGGGCCGCCACATGAACGAACGCCCCCGCGGCTCATCTCGGTGAGTTTCCAATATGTGTCACGCTCGTGTCTGTTCCTGTCCTTTGAAGTAATCAATTGCCTTAACAAATAAATTTTGCTCTCAGCTTCGCAGAGACACACAGTGAAAAAAGTTGAAATCACAGAGACAATTATTTGAGCCCTAAAATTACGGAAAAAAAGAACCGCTTTAACCCCGACTGTCAACAGCTGACCCGCGGATTTTAAACAAACAAAAAAAGACAGTTAATCAATTTTTGGCAACCCAGCGCAGTCATTTTTGCGTTGTCTTAAGCTTCAGTTACCATCATGATGTAATTTGCCGCCACTGAGCAAACGAGGAGGTTTTATCAGAGCCCTCTGTTGTCTGCAGGTTGACTTTCCTGAAACAAGTCGTCTTTAAAGATAAGACAACAAATCCAATGACAAAAAAAGACCAAAAGCAACAATAGACGGGTTTCCATTATAGATTCGCACAAAACGATTAAACACAAACTGCAAGATGACTGCGTTTCCACTAAGAGATGTTCTGCTGCTTCTCCTGTGGCGATAACATCCCAGTAACCATGGCGATGGATGTTCAAATCATTAGCAGCTTTATTTCTATTGCAGTGAACTAGCCGTCATTATTTCCAATCGAAGGCGATGTAGTGTTATGGAGTCAAAATGGAAAGGCGAGCCCCTTATATGTGGGAGCGGCCACATATGAGGGATTCCTGGGAGCT
The DNA here is from genome assembly GCF_008729295.1 of Plectropomus leopardus. Taxonomy (NCBI): domain Eukaryota; kingdom Metazoa; phylum Chordata; class Actinopteri; order Perciformes; family Serranidae; genus Plectropomus; species Plectropomus leopardus. The sequence continues at coordinate 31,714,023 of NC_056472.1, read as the reverse complement.
GATAGTCCACGATTTCAGGAATTGTGGATTCAAAACCTCCAGATGATCCGCTCAGTTTCTGAAGAGTTAAGTGATGCAATAACAGCTCTTGTAGCTCCTGCTGCATCATGAGGGAGCCCGGTTCCTGCTGACAAGCTCACAGACACAGCATCATGTGAAACTTTTCCTTCAGTTTGAGATTTCGTGTTCAGAGAACGATGTTTGTCGACTCTCAGTGAAGGTCAGCAGGTTTGTCATGTTCAGCCGCGGGCGACACGTAGAGTCACCAGACAGGTTTCTAGTTAAAAAACACATGGCTCCACTCGAGCTACTGTCGGTGGAAAAGTTGATGTATTTGCCTCTTTGATTTTGACATAAAATGTCGTCAAACTGGAAATCAAACAGCATCTGGTCCTCATATTATTCATTAAAACACAATGAAACAAAATTCACCTCCAGAAAAGTAAAACTGACGCAGAACGCAATACATCAATCAGTATATTTTGGGTGGATTTTACCATTAAAAATTAGTAGTTTGATATTTTGGGAAGTATATTTCAACATTTTCTTGCAGAAAGTAAGATTTTAACCGATTCCTCTGCTGTGTTAACCTGTTTGTTGTTTTGCTCCTCGGATGGTCCATGGTTTTCCCGAGTTAGGAGGTCATTCTTTCAGTTTCGGTGTGTTCAAGTCGCTGCTGAAAATACTATAATGTCTTTTGGAGTGTGAAGAAAGTTAAACTCTCTGCAAGAAAATGAAAAAGCGTGATTTCCAAAATGTTTAAACTAGTTCTTTCAGTGCGATATTTAACCCTTAAGGAATGTTTGGCACATTTTACACGTTTTTCATTCTTTATTTTTTGATCATTTTGGTTGTGTTCATGCATTTGACATACATTTTAGCAAGATTGTGTAGGTTTTTAATTTATTCATTCATATCCATCATTGACATATCCCAGGCTTTGATAATCCAAAACAAAACCTACTTTGCATGTAGTATATTGAAAATGATTAATCTTCTTAGGGTTAAAATTCTAAAAATTAACAAATATTTGATATATATTATTAGGACTGTTTTTTTTTCCTGAAATTAATGTATAATATCTTTTATTCCCTTATTTTGAAAAGCACATTTTGTGTGCAGAGTGGTATGAGTGTGAGTATTTGACACTGCGCAAAAAAGAATAATGTATAAAAATCAATGTTGCTGCAAAACATTAACATATCCAGGCTGTGATGAAGATAATCCCATCTAAAGAAAAATCTGACAAAAAAAAAAATGTAGTAATGAATATTGAAGATTAGGACTGATTCATTATTATTGTTGATATTTTTTGTTTTTTGAAAGCACATTTCATCTAAAGACGAAAAATAATGTGTAAAAATCAAGTGATAAACATTGCATCCCATGATAATCTAAAAAAAAAATTTGCTAAATTCTGAAGTATATTAAAAAAATAATAATATTTTAATTATGATTTTTTTTTAATCTAAGAATGTGCCAAAACACATTTTTGACAGATGTGGTAAAAATCTGGCATTTAAATGTTGCAGTTATAAATAATCTAAAAAAAAATTAGTATATAAATAATAATTTTTTGATTTTAATATAAGATTCGGACTAATGCATTTAGGGTTAAAATTCATTATGATTTCACTGAAAATAGAAAAATTAGAAAATGTTAATGTATAATATTTTTAAAGCTTGATTTTGAAAAGCATATTTGTGCGCAGAGCGGTACGAGTGTGTGTGATATTAAAGCGGGCCCTAAGGGTTAATATCATTACTATAAATACAAAACAATCAAAGTCAACATGTGTTTGCACACAATGTGGATCTATGCCCCTCCCCCCACCCCGCTCTGTCTGCCCCCCCTCCGAGGTCGGTCCTGACAGTGTGATCCAGACCTCGTCCCGGGACAGATGAGCTGTATTGAATGACATCAGAGGCCGCCGCAGCGCTCTGTCGCTCTACATGAGCATTAAAGCATCAATCATAGATCTAGAGTTTACAGATCAGACTCTACATCACAACAGCGTCAGGATCATCACAGAGCAGGACATATTTAAATAAAAACAAACTTCTGTGTGACACGACACTTCATCTGATTCAGAAACTCTGTGATATGAGCCTCCTGTCCCCTCGGGGTCAGTGCGGCGGGGGACTCTCGGTCCACAGGGGGTCAAGGGCAGACCGTCCCCTGTGTTGTCCAGGACCTGATTGGATGAAAGAGTTGAATAATCAATACGTCCGTCCTCTGTAAATATTTTTTTCTCACTTTATTTCTGAATTCCAGTGTTCGTACGTGCATGAAAAACCTGGAAAAGTCATGGAATTTGTACAAAGCAGTTTCCAGGGCTGAAAAGTTTTGGAAAACTAAACATAACCTGACAGTTTTTGGAAAAGTTGTGAATCTGTTTCACAGACCTGTATAATAATGACACATGTCGTGTCCAAGGACTGTCAGATAATGTCTGCTTTTACGCTTTCTGGCTGTGAAAAATTTGGGGGATTTTTGAAGAACACACATGCAGGTTTGGATTACATGTTTTACAGAAAAAAAGCTGAGATTTTTCTTTAAAAATAACATAAAATAGTCAAAATGTTTTCCTTAAGAATCTTTAAAAACATTTAAAGAAAATAAAGTCAAACATTTTTCTTCTTCAAAAAATCTCCAAAATGCTCTTTAAAAAATGAATGCCTTTTTTTTTTTTAATGTTAAAATTTAATTTAAAAAGTAAAATATCAACAAAATGTTTTCATTTTGAGATCACTGCTTATTGTCCATGTGTCTGTTTGTTTCTAATTTCAGGTTTTTTTGGGTTTTTTTTACTAATTTCTTTTGGGTCGTTTCTTGTTCAGTCGCTCATTGCCTTCTATTGCTCAGGTTTCAAAGGGTTAAAAACACATTTACTCACTTGTGATATAATCAATGCGTAATGTGGCGCCTGATAAAGACAGAAACCCGTTTTTGAAGACAAACACAACGACAGCTGTGAGTCACTGACGACATTAAACAGACAGAGAGGAAACCTGTGTGAGGACGTACGACCGAGTGAACAAACGATGAGACAATGGTTTTAAAGAGGGACGCGTTTCCCTGCTGGACTCACAGACATCTAACTTTGAGTAACGTAATCCGAAACAACAAAAGCTGAAGCGACCGTTTCCTGGTGCAGCGTTTACGAAAACAACATTTAAACTTCTCAAAGGTCAGCGGAGGAGGAAACATTCAGACCCTTTAAGGTAAAGTAGCTGTCTTCAACCGTGACCCTATGTTGCCCTTTTTTAATTTAATTTTAAGGACTGACTTCAAACTGACGGAGTGAGACAGGATGCACTGTAACCACTCAGGGCATGTTTTGTTTTTTTTGTCACTTTAGACTTTTAAGAAAATTAACTGAAAAAAAAGAGAGTCATTAGAAAATGATCAAATAGGTAGGGAAGAAATTTAAGAAACTACATTAATCATTTATTTAAAAAAAAAAAAAAAAAAAGTATTTATTCACTTATTAAATTAAAATTAATTTAAAAAAAATATGGGAAAAATATTTATTGTTATATTTATTATTTTATTTTTTATAATTATTTAATTTATTTATTTTATTTCAGTTCATTTTCTTGTAACTTTTCTTGTAACTTTTTTTTTTCGCTATTCTTTTTTGTGGTTTTTTTTAAAAATTCAAGTCAATTTGTTCAGGCCTCAGAGGGTTAAAGGGAACAAAGGGGAGATTTTGCAGCTCTTTGTTTAATCTGCAGTTTTGTTTAAATGTTCTTTTTACCTCTTTTGGCCCTGATCTGTGGCCCCCTCACTGCAGAACCAGACAAAAACAGCGAGAAAAAGATGGAAAATCATGGAGAAAAGAGAAAATGTCAGAGAAGAAGGAGGCATTGAATTAAGAATGAGAAAGAGACAAGAGCGAGATAATAAAAGAAAGCGCGTGTTATACAACTCGCAGCCTCACAAGAGTCTGCCTTTGGCGAGGCTTCTCGAGTACGGCTGCTAAGATAAAAGGGAGGAATTATCTCCCAAGTGCTATTAATAGCAGGCAAGTCACATCTTGTCCCTCAGTGAGAGAGCATCCTGCGCCCAGAGGCACTACTTTCCCATTTTAACTCTTTTTGAAATGTGCATTTTGACAGACATTTGCAAGCTGGGACAAACTGCCACGACTCTCAATTATAACGCTCTCACCCACTCGGGCTCCATCGCAGCGGCTGTTTCAGCTGTGATGAGACTAAAGGTCGGGTTCACTTACGGGTTAACGACTACAAATATATCAGTTATATATATATATATTACATATATATATACATGTCTTCTAATGGTTTGGACAAGATAGTGAAGATCATATTGCTCCCAATGCGCATCATCAGTGTGTGAATGTGTGTGAGTGCGTGTGAATGGTTACTGTGTAGCAGGTGGCACCTTGTACAGTAGCCTCGGCCACCAGTGTGTGAATGTGACATGTACTGTGAAAGTGCTTTGAGTGTTCAGAAGACAAACGCTACTCAAGTGAAGAGTAGATATATTTAATTTGTATATATATATAATAAATTAGTAGTAGTAGTATTTTTATTCGGCCATCACACACAACACAGCAAAGACAAAAAATAATTACAATATGCACTCTAATGTACAATAAGTATATACATTTTTGATAACAACATAAAGTAAATAACATGGTGATAATGAGTGAAAAGTCATAGGCAGAAGCACAGTGCTGATATATGCCTGCCCACCATAAAAGCCTGCATTACATTATATATGTATGCATATATATATCTTATCCATTATTCTTTTTTTTAACCCAACAAGCAGTTCTGTTGCCTAAACCGGCCGTTTCACAACATTAACCATGTGTTTCTATGTGTTTCAAATGTAAACTTACATGACAAAGCGTCTGCTTTTGACAAAGTGGGAGAGAAAACAGGTTGAAAACGTTTTGTTTGTTGTGAAAGTGGTTTGCATGAAACTTTGTATGAAACGTGCAGCGCCAACATACAGAACATCGTTATTAAGTCCTGAATGAGTTAGCATTTCAGCTGCTCTGGTCCTCTCATTTTAAAGTCAGTTTAAAGGGTTTTTTGGTTTAGAGGCCTGAAATAACGTCTGTGGTTACAACGATTTCACAGAGGAATCGTGGATTCAAAACTTCCAGATGATCCGCTCAACTTTCTCAGAGTTATGTGATGCAATAACAGCTCTTGTAGCTCCTGCTGCATCATGAGGGAGCCAGTTCCTCCTGAGGAGCACATAGACACAGCATCATGTGACCTAGAAAAGACTAAAAAGTGTTTCCATTGCAGTTTTGCCAAATATGGCTTTTTCAAATCACCTCATGCGAGCCTGAAGCATTTTTTGCGATAAATGGGAGTGTTTTCAAAATTGACGTGTTTCCATAAGTGTATTTTATATTTGCACTTTGAGGGTGGATGGAAACCTTTAATGGGGAGCTAGTGGTGAAACTGCGTCTCTGTTGCCAAGGTCAAACTGAACTTTGACCCTCCGAGCTGTTTTAGATGGACTCTGCACACAAACGCGACGCGCCATGGCTCAGCAGTTCTCGGAGTCGTGTTTTTGTGGCGTCCTCACCTGGTTTAATCAGGCATTCTCAGTACCAGGATTAGCCCACATTGCTCCCTTGGCGGCGGCGCTGATCTGACCGTTATGTCAGTGTCACACTGACCTACAGTAGTCGTCTTCGAGGGAAAAAGGAAATGGTTAAATCTCGCCCGTCCTCACTCCTGCAGCCCTACAGAGAGGTATGTACACAAGCAGCATGTCACCCTCTGCATATGGCACCTTTATTTAAGGAAAGAGTAAGAACAGCAACACAATGTGCTCGCTCCCCGCACGCCTCCAAGTGACCACCCACCACATCCGCAGCGCGCAGCGGCGCAGCGCACGGCGCACAGCGGACCTGCAGGCTGCTGCGCTCCCTCACACAGATATGTCCTCTGCTGTTTAATGCTTCACGCACACGTACAATTGAATTTGACAGTGTATATTTTTAAACTCTCTCACCACCACATTTTTCAGCGTCTCCAAGTCGGAGCTTATATCCTGAAAGACAAGCTGTTTGTCTTTGGCCTCTGTGCGTCCTGTCACACGCGCGTGTTTGTCTTTTCTTACTATTATTGCCTCCGCGAGCTCATGATCTCTGCATGCTGGCTGCAGGGATCAGCCGGGATTATAGTTTTCACACCAGCTGCTGGAGTTTATATGAGGGATTCCTAATTTGGTGACCGAGGTGATAATAACAAAGGTTATTTATTCACGACCTCTGACCTTTGGGTGTCAACAGCCGTTCCACACAAGTCATATCTTTTTCTCTCTCAAGGCTTCATAACATAGTAGCCTATGGAAAGTATGAAAAATATACATATTTGTGTATTATGCTTCAGTGTCTAGATTTAGCAACTGATGTATACTATGTGAACATTTTTTTTTTAAATATGAGCATTATTCTGCAATGTAAAAAATATAAGAAGCCTTTGTATAGTATGTAAAGTTTAAAAAAAATATGTATTATGCTACAATATATAGTTATGATATTGAGCATTATTTTTTTAAATTAAAATGAAAAGTGTATAAAACTAGTAGCTGATGTATAGTATGTAAAAAAAAATAATAATATGAGCATTATTCTGCAGTGTAAAAAAATTGGAAGCCTATGTATAGTATGCAAAAATGTTTAAAAAATGTATTATGCTACAATGTATACAACTATTAGCTGATGTACAGTATGTAAAAAAAATATATTAAAAATTTGAGCATTACACAATGTAAAAAAACAATAGTAGCCTAATGAACAAATAATAGTGTAATAGTATGTAAACATACAAAAATATGTATTATGCTACAATGTATAAAACTTGTATGTTAAGTTTTAGGAATATACAAATATGTGTATTATACTTAATAGGTCAAGCTAAATATTTTAAGTAAGTAAAAATATAAACAAATATGTGTATTATAATACATATGTTAAGTAGGTAAAAAATATATATATAAAAATGTGTGTATTATACTATATATGTTAAGTAGGTAAAAAATTAAAATGTATGCATTTTGTATTTTTCTATAGACAATATCTATAGAAAAATACAACTAAGAAAAGTTAATAACTATCTTCTATACCACCTTTTTAATCTAAACTGGTTGGTGTTTGTTCAATATTGTGTTTTGAGATAAGTGATGAGCAGATTTACTTAAACTCATCATCACCTTTCCACATCTGAAATAATCAAAACTATTCAAACTATTCATCAAGATTGTGTGCAAATATAACTGTTAATGGAAGTTAATAATTTACAGGTAAACATGATTTTGTGTTAAAAACAAAGCATACATAATGTAATCATTTAAACTAATATTTGGTGATTAGTATATTAGATGCAACATTTAAGGTATAATCCATTCACTTTAGTTTTTATCCTCTTTGGTTCCAACTCATTTGCTTTACTCGCCTGAAACACATAACTTTTTAATACTACGCTGTTAAAATTAACTTTAATGGGCTACTGTCAAAGCCAATAACACAGTTTCAATCCAATTTGTTCTTGCAGTGTAATAATCTATCATTACAGTCCAGGGAAAGTCAGCGTGTGTCGATCTTCGGTAGCTTTCCGCCGCAGCTGGCCCTTTAACAAACACAACTTGGCATTGATGCTTGAAAAAAATGTGAATGAAATCCAGCCATTCATAAAAATAGGCCGCTGCCGCGCTGTGATTGGCCACACGGCGCCTCATGAATGATTAATCAACTGCGGACACGCCATTGGCTGCTCGCTTAACTGACAGTCTCCGTCAGCCAATCAGAGCGCGTCTCTGCGTGCCGCTCGAGCCCAGGGGAAAACCGACCGGGCCATTAACGAAAAGCTCAGTCAAGTTTTGTGAGTCGAAGGAGGCACATCAGTGTACCAGTGCGCAGACGATTACACGACTATCGACACGCTGTTTTCGTGTCTGTGGATATTAATACCGAATTCTTTCGATATAGAGGACGTTTACACACACGGACAAGGTAAGCCCTGATGTTTATTTTAACGAAAACTTGCTTTTTTGTGGCATTTTAAACGGCTAGATATTTTTGCTAGCGCTCTTTAAGAAGACTACAAACGAGCGCAACGCCATCTTATTTAAAGATATTTACTTTGTCAACCATTTTAAATCCGGTTTAAAATGTACGCCGAATTTAGTATTTCAGCGTAAGGTTGTATTAGGGATTTGTTTTATCTGCGTGGATGTTGACTTTAGCTCATCCGCGCGGTCAGGCGACTGTTTGTGATTTTTTTTATGAATGGACTGGCCATTTTTTTCCTCCCTCTGTGTTTCCACACGGGTCGAGTTTCACTTCATTGAGAAAAACAAGGGAGGGATGGGTGGGGGAAGGGCGGGGAGGGAGGTGGAGGAGGAATATGGAGGGGGGAGGCGGCGGGCAGGGGGTGTCGGGTGATCCCCCCCCCCACAGCCTCGGCTCAACTAAAGCAGAACTTCTATTGAAAATTGGCTAATTTTGTTTTTGAAAGTTTCTCCTAATTATCCAAGTTTGTCTGTTCACTTTTTTCATCCCCGAACTGCTGTTTAGACGTAGTTCAAACTATCGGCTCATGTTTTGGCAAACTTCGTCTTGTCTTTGGTGCGTTTAGGGACCATAGGGCAAAAATTATGGTTATTTTTCATGTGGTTCAGCCTAATTTTAAACAAGCACTTGATACTGCTTCAACGTATCACAAGGAAGTTATTACTGCACTTAATATATTTTAAAGTAGAGTAGGTTTTTGCCTGAGATTTATATGCACATGGTTAACCCTTTGAAGCCTTTGCAAATTGGTGTATGCCTTGAAAAACAGAAGTCAGTGAGCATTTCAACAAGATGAATGCAATTAGTAAAGAAAATAGGTTAAAAAAAAAAAAACAAGAAAATGACTCCCCCAAAAGTGCTGAAAACTGAAGAAAAAAACGTATAAATGATTTATGTAACATAATGAAAACTTATATTTTCAATAATTATGAACATGATTTTCTGGACAATTTTCCCTTTTTTCATTTCTGTCCTAAAAAAATAATTTTCCAGGTATTTCTCTCATCACCTTTTACATTTTTTTTGCAATTTGTGACACTTTTTTATTAATTTGCTCACTGCCTCTGCCCAGGTTTTATGGGGTTAAACAGCAAAAGTGTCTGAACGCAGCACAAGAATCTGATGTAATCACCCACCTTTCACGTTGCAGTTATTTCTTGCCATTTTATCTAAAATACTTTGAGTAAATGTAGAATAAAGTCTATAACATATGTTTATATTGACTTTTCAGTCTTGGTCGACGCTGCAGGACCATCCGCCCCACTGAGAGCCCGGTACAGTCAGCTCTAATGTTATAAGTGTAATATGTGCTCGGTGCCTGTAATTATTGCCCAGCAGCTATCTTGAATTCGTCATCCATTAACAGGAGATGGCGGAGTGAGTCATATCGCTCTGCTGAGGGAGATGTGAGAACAGAGGGCAGTGTGAGTGGCTCAGTGTTGTGTTATTGTTGTTTAAAGGGACTTTTTTTCTTTACATGTGTTTCTGACTTTGTAGTATTGTTGAGAAAGGAAGTTGTGCAAGTTGCAGCACCATCACTTTCAGCCTCTAAGACTCTAATCAGCTCTGTGACTCGGCTTTTTCAATCCTGTTTGGAGGGCTTTGCGTCGTAGTGCACGCCACAGACTCTGAAAGTGGGACTCACATTTCTAGGTCCTTTTTTACTCGACGTAGTGCCCACAGATGGCCGCTGAGTGTGTCTTATATAACTGTATTACATGCGCTGTATAAAGGCTGTGTTTACATTGTGCGGCCTGCCTCTCACTCTGCAGGAGTCGGTTCAAAGAGCTGTTTGTTGGTTAAATGAAGGTGCTGGGGGGAGACGGTGGCCTCGTTACAGCATCTGAATATGATGCAAAGTATCAGTACATAAACACATTTCTATATGATGAAGCTCAGCACACAACAAGAAAAAATGTTAATTATAACCACTTTGACAGAGTCCCAATTAAAATCTTAAAAATGTAAAATGTATTGCATTTAACAGAGGTCTAGTGTTGCCATGATAGTGCATTTTCCATCTTAAAATACTGACACCAAATTTTTTATAAAAGATAAAGAACAAGACTGAAGACCATGATTTGGGGGGATTTAAGTCTTTTTATATGTTTTTAAACACCACCTTAAACCCACTTTTACTACAAACCCCAAAAACAGTTATTGACATGAATAACTTAGGGTTTTGGGAGACTTTTTCCAAAATATTAATTGCAACATAAAACATGGCTTTTTGGTGACATTAACCCTTTGAAACCTGAGCAAATTGGCTTGATTGCTTTCAAAAACATGGGAAGAAGGCAATAGGCTATGAATGAAGAAATGGCCCAAAAATTAGCAAGAAATACGTTGGGTTTTTTTTACAAGTACAAGAAAATTACCTGTATTACCTAGTATTATAAATAAATAAATAAATGAAAACCTGAATTAAACAGTTTAAAACAAAACAAGGAACTGGCCCGGGGGAAAATATTAAAAGAAAAAAGAAAAATTTTGTTTCTTTCTTTTCAATTTGATATATTTTTTTAAAATTCTTAAAATTTTTGGGCACTTTTTCAAGATCATTGTCTTGTTTTTTCAGGTAATTTTCTTGTACCCTTTACCAATTCTTTGCTATATTTCAGATCATTTTCACTTTCGATGCTTATTTCCTTCCCATGTTTATGAAAGAATTCAAACCACTTTGCTCGACTTTTAAAGGGTTAATGCCTTGTTTTTAGATTGATGATTTTAATGCCTTTTAAGATTTTTAAGAGACCCTGCAGTACCATTCAGCAGCAGAGTTTCTGTGGTCAATATTTACAACAAGAGAGAGCGAGAAAGTGTAGACGTATCGGTGTATCGATACTGTGAAAAATGAACATTGAAACTGTTTAAGATATTCATAATCAATATATATATATATATATAATGTGTAACTGTTACTCGTCCACTGTTAAAATGACAAAAATACATTTTTATTGCAGTATTTTATCAGAGACTCAGTTGGATATGTGAGTATTTTTGTGGCGCCTGCTTTATGTTTTTGCTCTCGTGTTTTCCAGTGACCCGCAGAGTGACCCGGGCGCTGTCGCTTTAAAGCGAACACCTCCCCCTCCCCCCAATATCGGAGTCCCCCCCAATCGTCCTGATAACATGGACGGATTCTATGACCAGCAAGTCCCATTTATGGTCCCACCCAGCGTAAGTGGACACATCAGTCATGACTCGACCATATGGATTAACGCCCATGTGGTCACCAAAGATCACTTCATTATACACCTCCATCGTCCTCTCAGAGGTGAAGTGACGTCTCTTCGTCTTCCTCTTTTCCAGCAGCACAAGTCCCACGTGGAGGAACCGTCTCACAGCAGGCCTCTGAACGACAGGAAGAGGAAGTTTGTGGACACAGAGCTCGCCCAGGACACGGAAGGTAACGTTGTTTGTGTTTATCAACGGTGCACGAGCAAATATAAACTGCCACAACAACATCAACTATTATTACATTTGTGGGAATTTATACTCGATATTTTTTGTTTTTCAGAACTCTTCCAAGACCTCAGTCAGCTGCAGGAGATCTGGATTGCAGAAGGTGAGCTCCACTCGTCCATCTTTTATTTGGTTTTGTGGACATAATGCTTCACTAAGGCAACATATCTTATCTCCCACTGAGCAGTTTAACGTTGAAAATAAATGTCTAATAAACGTCAATTAGTCTTTAGATTTATTTGTCTTGAGATGTTTAGATTTTGGCTATTGAAGGTTGAAAAGTGAACGTTTAGTCGACGTCTTGTTTTAGCCTAAATGAAAAAGTAAACAGTATCTGTTTATATGACAAACAATAAATGTTCATAATGTAAATGCGGCAATGTAGTGTTTTTTATTTTATCTTTTTTATTTTTTTAAGGATTTTTATGTATTTTTTTAACCACGTTGAAACCTGAGCAAATTGGTTTGATTTCTTGCTAAAATTGGACTGGAAGCCAATGAGCAATGTAGCAAAACATGGCTCAAAAACAAGCAAGAAATTAGTAAAAGGTTACAAGAAAGTTACCTAAAAATAGGCAAAAAAAGGTTTTAAAAAAAATATCTGCAATTAGATTTTTTTCCTGTAACATAATTTGAAATATATAATTATGAGAAGATAGATTTTGAATAACAGCTTCTGGACATCTTTTTTTCCCCTCTTTTAAATAAAAATATAATAAAAACATTTTTAGGTCTTTTGAAAGAAATCAAGAAATCAAACTTTTTGCTCTGGTCTCAAAGGGTTAAACAGCTTGCAAAAAGCATTAAAATGCAGCACAAGAAAACTGATGTCCATGTTTATTTCAAAAGGTCAATATATTTGATGATCACTTTAAAATATGGTCTTAAATCTGCCCATATGTATTCAACTCATTTTGGTCTATAACACAGCTAAAGCTTGGACCTTTAAATGACGTATATTTGCTCAGTGGGTCAGTTCCTTTTCCCAAATGGTTAACAGAAATTGGGCAAGCTTTTAGATTAAAGATTAACTTGATGAGAATGTGAAATATTGCTATTTTTGTGTAAGCAATTAGAGCAAGAAGAGCAAAGTCCAGTGCCTGAGAAACTGCTGACCAAGACCCCTTTTTGTCTTCCCCGAAAGTAGCTTTTTGTAGTTGCACACTTTATCGAATTTCTCCGTTAGATTACATATAAAAACCTTCAAAAAACCCGCATAGGAGATTATTTTTCCTATTTTTTTTCCCGTTTTTGTTTCCCTTTATGCCCACACTTTTTGGGCACGTAAAGGACGCTGGCGATAGATTAAATGTGCTTTTTTTTTCTCTTGTGTCTCCACAGCCCAGGTGCCTGATGACGAACAGTTTGTCCCAGATTTCCAGTCGGATAGCTGTGAGTACCTGATTTTTTATTGTTCATCTCTGATAATATGAGTCTGTGTCTGTGTCTGTGTCTGTGTGTGTGTGTGTGTGTGTGTGTGTGTGTGTGTGTGTGTGTGTGTGTGTACCCTGCAAAGATTCGGCTTTTTTGATATCAGTCATGATAAGTAAGTTTTTAGCCTGGTTCTTGTCTGATTTGGGCAGAGATTCAAACAGTGGGGGCTGAAAATCAGGCTCTTTTTTTTGCAGCACTGCATCAGGCATTTTCACCGTTTTAAGAAAAATTGCTTCTCTTTGCTTTGAGGAAGCAGCTCTTTTTGTTTTTTTTTAGTTACTATCCTTGACCAGATGTCCACCCTCTTCTTTTATCAAAATTTCTCCATCCTGCCGAGGACAAACACCGTTCTCCGTCTTCAAAACACGGCTCTGGGAAAGGCTGCTCTCCCTCTCCTCCCTCCCTCTCCTCCATTTTGAGTTTAATCAGCCGATTGGCATGGGGCATCACATGAGCCAAGCTCCTAATCTGATTTCACACTTTCCCGCACTCAGGCCCTGCTGCTCAAGTGGGCGAGATTCCAGCGGATGGGGCAGTTTCAGAGCTGCCTGTTTCAGTCCTGCAGAACAGCTATTGCATCCCCAAAACCGCCTCCGCTCAGCCTCCGGGACGTCTCTGCTGCTCGTCGCCTTCAGGCTGCAGCCGGGGGATATGTTTGACTTATCCCCGATGGAGCGTTTTACGACCTGCCCCCTCCTCCCTTCTGTCTTTCTGAGTTTATGTTTTCGTCTGATGCGTAGGAGGTGGAGACAGGGTGTGGTTGCTGCCTGTCGCTGTCAGCCTGAGCTGCCTTTTAAATCTTGGTTAATGTGGTGCGGCGAGCTGCAAAGTGACCGCTGCTGGCCGCTGAGGCTGCAACGTATCATTGAGGCCGCTGCACTGACATGTATGTGTTTTTTAAGGAGGGCGCCATCCAAGGTCGTGTGCATTAACTGTGTGTACTCAGCTCATTGTAGAGAGCTGTTGTGGTGAAGTCTTTGACCTTGTGCTCAGTTCACTGTGTGTGTGTGTGTGTGTGTGTGTGCGCGTGTGTGTGTGTGTGTGTGTGTGTGTGTGTGTGTGAGAGACACAGCGTGGTGAGTTGCCAGGCTGCTGCAGGCCGTTCTCTCACACAAGCTGCCTTTTCACCAAAACCAGATTTTCTGATACGAGCTACAGTCAGTAAGACATCACAATGGGTGAAGCGCCGTGTCTCTGACCCAGCCTCGAACTATAAACAGGGTTCGTACGGTCATGGAAAAGCTAGAAACATTAGCAATTTCCAGGCCTGGAGAAGTTTGGAAAAACTAAATTTTACCCTATAAGCTTTGGGAAAGTCGTGGAATTTTGTTTGTTAAATCTGCAGAATAACACTTGATGTGTTTAAGGTCAGAAATGTGAAAATCCAACATCATTTCTGCTGTTATGGTTTCTGACTGTGATAAATGGTGTCCTTTGGGTAATTTTTAAAAAGAAAATATGTCTCCCATGTCTGTTTGGAAGGCATGTTTTTGTTATAATCACCAAAATATTTTAAAGAATAAAAAAAGACAGAAAATCACCATTTCAAAAAATATTTTATTTTTTTAATCTATTTTAATAATTTTTAAGGGAAAATAAATCACCAAAACAATTTTTTGAAGATCGCCATAAGAAGATTTTGTTTTAAAAAATCATTTTAAAAATTAGTGAAAAAATGTTTAGTTTTTAATGAATCTAAAAGCACTTAATATTTTTCTTTTTTTTCAAAAGAGATAAAAATCACCAATTCTTTTTCTTCAGAAATTGACAAAAAAAATAAGAAAAAAAATCAGCATAAATACAAAATACAGTAAATAGCAAACAGTCCCTAAATTATATTTGAATATTCAGCTCAAATTTTCAAATAATATATATATTTCAAAAATAACTGATCAGGAGCGTTGATGGTCGTTTCAGAGAATGTGTGGTCCTGAAGTTAGGAAGTAGAAGTCATGGATGTGTGTTGGTAAAAAAGTGTGTGAACCCTGTGTGCGTCAGTTTTGGAGTGGAGCAGCATGTGTGGTGGTCGTGTTTGAGCTCAGATGTTGCAGGAGAGGAGTTTGCATGCTTGTTGGTTAATCCGCTCACTTGCAGCCCAGAGTAAGAAAAGACGCCTAATCTCCCCATTATTTACTTTCCCCCTCTGTGTGAGGAGCCTCGCTCGAGCCATTACAGCGCGCACAGCCGAGCTCACGTGCCCATTGTGACTCCGCTCTGGTCCATCAGCACCACGGGTGATTTATTTGGCCCCCGCCCTTCTGTGCCAGGGGATCCAGTTTCTGCCTGGCTATTATGTGGCGCCCCGGAAACTGCAGCCCGTACGCAGAAAGCTGCAGCCAGTGTCTAATGGTTACAGCACGGGAGAAGAAAATCATTCAGCGCCATTAGATTACAGCCACACTGATTCATGAGTATTGGTACTGGCGTGCCCTAATGGGAATCAGACGAGAAGTTTGATAGCTTTTGTGTGTGCAGTGCAGTTAATGTGGTGCTACCGCGGAGTGGCGGATAGATGGTTTGTTTTCAGAGCCCAGAGTCGAGCATCATTAAGGCGGGATGATAAATTGCCGCTAAGTGGCTCTGTCAGTCCAGGGAATACACAGACGCTGTCCATACATCCATTTATCCATCAGTTCCAAATGTGGTTAAGATAACTGCTGCACTTCTGTTTATGGCTTCAATTAGGTGAGATCTGGAGTTTATCTCATGCACTCTCTCGTTCTCTGCGTCTTCTTCCCATCCAGTGATGTTTCATGGCCCGCCACCAGCCAAGATCAAACGAGAGCTGACTCCCTCCAAAGAGTTCTCTCCCTGTCGTCAGGACAGGAGTCCCATGCCCTACGGAGAGAAGTGCCTTTACAGCTACAGGTACGTAACTCCACTGCTGGAAGAGCAGGGCGGCGGACACCTGATGGAGAACTGATTTTCCCTCTCAGGTGAACGCTTTGAAACCTGGAGCGACATCACTTTTCTTGTCCTGCGTTCAGACGCCTACAAGGAGTTAAACCCCTGAAACACTTTGTTTTCAACATTGCAAGAAATGGTCCACAAATTCCAAGAAATTAGTTAAAGCTGAAAGAAACTTACCTAAAGTTTAGTTTTTAAAAAGAGCAGAGCAGTGATTTCTTATTTTAAAAAAATTGTGGAAAAAAAGTAAATGAGCAATTATTAGTCAAAGGTGAGAAGAAAATTACCTAAAGATACAAAAAGAGGGAATTATTTAAAAAAATGTCCAGAAAAAACTTTCCTTAAAATTATAATAATTTGATATTTAAAATTGTGTAATACAAACATTCAGGTAATTTTATTAGACCTTTTTTTAACCTCAATTTTTTGGATAATTTTTGGGCCATGTGTTGGGGAAAAAATGTCCAGATACCATACTCATGATGATTTATATTTTAGATAATTTTACAGAAAAATATTACAAATATATATTTAAAAAATATTTTATTTTTATTTATTTATTTATTTATTTTTTGCCATTTTCATGTTTTTTCTTTGTTTATTTTGCTCATTTTTAGGTTATTTTCCTGTAACTTTTTGAAGCTCATTTTTTGGCCATATGTTAAGTTGACGTTGTCTTCTCCCCACGTTTTTGAAAGAAATCAAATCAATTGCACGGGTCTGAAAGGATTAAAGAAGTTTCATTTTCTGCTTCGTCTCTTCATCCACAGTGCCTGCGACAGGAAGCCACTCCCGGGTTCAAGCCATTAACTCCCCCCTCGACACCCGTCTCCCCCTGCGGCCCCACCAGCACAGCAGCAACACACCCACTGAGTGAGCAGACCCCCCCTCCTCACCCCCATGTAGCCAACCAGACCCCACGTCCAGTGCACATACAGCAGCCTCTAACGGGCTCTCCCAACCAGCAAGCACTCCCAGTCCACAGCCACAGCCCGCCCTTCGCCGTGCCGTGTGCACCACTCAACCAGGATGCCAACACCTTCACACCTGAGCACAGGTGAGCACAGCTGGACCTCTTTGCTTTTGCTTTCATACCATTTTCCCACCAAATCCGCTGTGGTGCTTGAACCAGTTCTGTTCGGGTCTCTTGGTGCACTCCCCAAAACAACGCAGCCTGTGTTTTCTTCCAGTTTTGAGCAGAATCGTGATTCAGGATGTGTCATCAACAGAAGGCTCGTTGCACAACAGAAGTAAACAATAGTAACAAGGTGGCAGATTGCATTGATTACCTGTGAGCTGTTGTACTGTTATTGCAGATGGGTGTTTTTATCCAAAAAACAAGCAGGGATTGACTGATTGTGGGGCGCTCTTTTTTTCCCATGATTCTTACTTCTCAGTCTTAGAATATGACACGCCCACTGATGTCGTCATGGTTCGCACTTTAAGTCGAGGAAACCCTGCAATTTTTTAAGCGTTGGGGTAAAATTCGATAAACCATAGTATTGCGATATTGTGTGTGACAATATTGTAGTGATACATGCATGCCAAGTATTTTTTTTTAAATATAAATATAGAAATTATTGATATTGCAAATAAAAATGTTACTTTTGGTAGATTACTAGAATAACAGAATCATTTGGTCTTTTATTCCACTTGTTACATATTGCTGCAGTGACACATACAGCCTGATAACATTGTTTTTATCAAATATGATAAAGTTTTCAAAGCTTTCCTTAAATTGCAGTTTAACCCTTTGAAACACGGTGCTTTCAGGTGCCTTTTAAAAAGTATTCAAACCTTTGAACCCTGAGAAAACTGGTTTGACTTCTTTCAACTAAAGTTACATCTGCCTCTTAGTCTGATTTGGTTTCCCTCTTTGCCCTCCGTCTTCAGGTTCCAGCGGCAGATGTCAGAGCCATGTCTACCTTTCCCCCCGTCAGAGAGTCAGGGGCGCCCCCAGTTCCTGCCGCAGCCTCCCAGCAGCAGCGGCAACAGTCTGCCACGCGACGGCCGGCCACCGTACCACCGCCAGATGTCAGAACCGTTGGTAGCCGTGCCACCCCAGGGTTTCAAGCAAGAGCTCATCGACCCACGATACACAGAGCAGGGCGTACCCACCATGGGGCCTCCGGGTCCGCCCCCGGGCCCCCCGCGCCAGGCTGCGTTCCACCCCATGGCCATCAAGCAGGAGCCTCGCGACTTCTGCTTCGATTCTGGTGAGTGGAGTTTTGGGAAAGATGTCTGTAAATCAGTCGATACATTTTTGTGAATATCAAAACCCCCACAACAAATGACTTTTCACTATCAAGATTTGATCCATTCAGTTTAATAAATTTGAAAAAGTCAAATGAGCGGTTGATCGCATCAATAAACCGTAAAGTCAGCTGCTCGGCTGCATGGGCCCAGTAATGTGGAGGATCCAGGTACTAAAACACTGCGGACATGTTGCGTTTTTTGCTTCATGCACCACTGAGCCGCTCTCCTATGAATGAACAGGGCCCCGCCTCTGTGCTGTATCCAGATCTTCTTAATACATTGTTTGCAGGTGAACAAAATGCCAAAATACATCTATGTTTTCAAAAATACCCGTGTATGTGTGAACTATTTAATTGCTATGAAAATATAGAAAAGCGCCACACTGGAAGTCAGCCGCTCCGATGGCAGAGGTTACCCTCGGGCACATTGTGCACGCTCTATGGACCCGCTAATGCAGGAGATCCAGGTATTTTGATACCGCAGGAATAGCTGCACCGCTGAATAGCTCTCATAGAAAAAAAATATGATAAAAAAAATAAATAAATAAAAAGTTAAATAAAAGTAATTTTAATAATAAAATAATAATAATTAATAATAATAATAATAATAATAATAATAATATAATCGAAAAATGTGGAGTACGAAACAGTTTCTGTTGGCACCGTCCACAACTTTTCACGATCAAAACGAAAAAAATGCGTACAAAACCAAACTGAAATGAACCAAACTGCTTGGTAGAAACGTAGCTGGATAAGATGTCCTTGTGGAGCTTTCTGCATCTTATTTCTCAGCGAGGAGAGAGTGATCGCCTCGGGCTGTGTGAAAGTGGAGCGGGCAGAGGGTGAGGAATGTGCCTGTCCGTGTTTGTTCTGGGCACTAACACACGCCTGTGAGTTTTAGCATGCTGCAGCAGAGGCCCGAGCGCACAGGTGCTCATTTCACACACTCACTCTCCTTCTCTGAGAGCCTAATCTGCATCATTCCTCCAGAGTCACGCTGGTAAAGTAAAAGTGGGTGTTTTAGCTCAGCCTAAGCCTCCAAGGGCAAAAGTAAATGGGTCATCCAGCCAGGTGCGGGGAACGCTCACTGAGCCTACCTGGAATAGATCTAGGCCAGTGCCCTCAGAGGACTTGGTGACCTGCAGCAAGGCGACTTGATTGTTAGAGCCTCGGCTTTGCTGAATGCACAAGAGGCCAAATGGTGCCGGTCCGCTCTCCAAAAAAGCCTGGTCAAACAGTCACGGCAGAGATGCTGTTTACTTGCTTGGCTTAAATCAAACAAGCCAGAGCGACTGTCGGAGCATTGTTTGATCCCAACGCCCACACGCCCAGCTGTTGTCCCCGCTCTGATGCATTAACATTTCCTGAAACTCTGCATCTTTTTTTTTTTTTTTAATCTTTTCTCGCTCACTCGCTCTCTCTCACTCCTTCTCTGGCTGGTGGGTGACCGGCTGGCCGAGCAGTGATGTAATGACAAATCCTCTTAGCTTCTTATGGCCTTTTAAATACCCGCGTCACAGAGGCCCAGGATCTCTAGATGGATGGGAGAAGTGCATGTTCGGCATACTGACATGGAACATATTGTCACCGCCGCGTCGGTGGTCTACAGACGATGACATAATTCAAATCCGTGCATTATCTTATCAGCGTTTCACAGAAGAAGGCTCCCAAGTTTCTTTCCTATTCCCTTTTTTAAACTTTCTTTATTGCAGTTATTAAAAGTGGTACAGTACTATGATACATTCAATGATATATTATGTGCACAATAAAATCAGGAAAAACTGAATATAGTGAAAAAACATACAGTGATTTAAAAAAAAAAACCCAAATTATCCAAAATAAATGAATGAAAAGCAATAGTAGCAAGGGATTTGACATATATCCGTAAACATTTAAAAAGACAGTTGAACTGACTCTGACTCCCCTTTTCTTCTTTTATAATCTTTGTTTATTGTGTTACAGTACTATGACATACTCAGAGACATTTTATGTACACAATAAAGAAGAGAAAAACAGAACACTGATAAAGAAAAAAAAAACATGCGATAATGAAAAAAGCAAAAATAAATGAATAAAAAGCAGAAGTAGCAGTCTTTTAGATATATATTAACATTTGAGAAGACAGTTTGAATGGCAGGGAGACTTTTATCAGACTTTTATATTTTACCGAAAAGCGAGCATCTGATTCCCTTTTTCTATTTTTATTGGGGTTTTTGTTAAGTGGTACAGTACTATGATATATTCAGAGAAGCATACTTTAATACTTTAATGTGTACAATTTTATTGTATTCTGTTTATGTTTGTTGGTTTTTTTTTTTTTTTTTTGTCCTTGAGTATTTTGAAAAGTGCTCTGTAAATATATTTTATTATTATAATTTTTTATTTTATTTATTGATTTATTATTTTAATTATGCTATTGATACATTTTGACAATGCTAAACCTCATATTCATAAAATATCATTTAAGGCTTTTTAAAGATCTGCTGACACCCTGTGAATACACAGTCTGGGTATATAAAGGTTAATACACATCTGTAGCTTTATCAGCAAGATCCCAAAAACACACACACACACACACACACACACACACACACACACACACACACACACCTCTTAGTGTACTAAAACCCAGATCAGAGCACTGCACACTACATCCCTTGCATGTCCACCAAGCCTGTAAATAAGATTAGCACCGTGGTCGCTGTATTAAATCTCAATGACAATCGAGTTAGGCCAGTCCTCCCCCCTGAGGGGTCGGGGCCTGCCTTCCGTTTGCAGTGTCTCTGCAGCGCGTACCAGCCGTCTCCAGCCCCGTCCATTACTCTGTTTCCTGTCTGCTGATAAGACAACCAGAGATCAATCTTGAGCAAGTGTTTCCTCAAGTCTCTGTCTCCTCGTGTCCTCACTTAGAGGAAAGAGTCTGCAGGAAGCGGTCGTCATTGTCGAGTCTCACCGTGTGAGAACCACGGCTCTCATGCATTGTCGTGGGCGTGATTTCAAAACCTTTCCATTACTTTTCAAAGCCTATATACTTTATACTTGCACTTACCTGTTGGCAAAATGTAACTCTCTGTAAACCATATCACTGCATAAACCTTCATCTGCACGGGACCTGATTTATTACCTCTTAGCTTTATACCTGCTATTTTTGAGTAAGAAAAAGATGATTTCTCCAAAAATCTTAACTATGGTTAAAGTTTAATTTGAAACTGTCTTTAAACGACAAGTGTCTGATGTTTAGACACCCCGTCATGAATGTGACTTAACGCAGTAAAATATCTTGGACTGAATGTCTCCTCAATACAAACCATCGTCTCTGCAGAGAAGTATCAAAGCTGTGTATCTTTGTACACAGTGGCAGTCATCCAAATATATCTGTCAGCTGCGATGTGGATTTAGATGCATTACACATTTGATATAACAGTGAGGACGTCTCTGGTCTAAATTTACACCCCCGTCTTCTTTGTTTACAGAAGTGCCTAACTGTCAGTCATCGTTCGGGAGAGCGGGGAGCTTCTACCAAAATAACCATGAAAGTAAGTTGTCTGCTTTTGTCTTTTTTTATGTCTCAGATGTTTGAATTATCTCATTAGCGAGGTCCATCCTCTGTGACCCTGAACCCCCCCTGACTTATCGAGCTGCGTCGGCGATAGCCAGGTGAAAGAATAGCGGTCAGCAGCGTAGGAACGACAGCTCAAGGGGGAAGTGGATTTCTCGATGTACCGTGTGTAGCAGCTCCGCACATACAGAACATCTCTCACATCAGCAGCTGGCAGAAGCTCCGCACAATACGAGCTTCCACTCTTGGGAAGCTGCCCAGTTTTATTGCTTCGCATGCAGTTTGGATCTCAGGGGGTGAACGTGGTCACTGGCCTACATGTCAGGAAAAAAAATGTTGTTTGCTGTTTCCCACGCTCTATCTGCTGTTCCACCTTCAACCGATTCATGATGCATTTCTTTCTTTCTGTCAATTTCAGGCTTTTCCTTTGACAGAGATCCTCAGCTGTACTTTGACGATACCTGTGTGGTCCCTGAAAGATTAGAAGGTAAGACTGACAAAACAATGATATTAATGAAAAAAAACTCAATAAAAACTGAAGAAATGCACTGAAGCAACAATAAAACGAAGAAGATAGAAGGTAGATTTATTAGTGATTTTATTTATAGAGCACTTTCCATACAAGAGATGTAGCCCAAACAATAAAATGCAGCATGTGAAAATAAAAGCAAAAAAGACAATCGAAAGACAGTAGATGATAAAATATAAAAGTGATGGCGTGAAAAAAAACAGAGCCCAGTAAGATTAATAAAAATATTATTTCAGCACCTTAAAAAACAGAGTTTACAAAGTGCTTTGACAGCTAACACAAAAGCAGAAATGGGAAACTCAGCATAACAGCAGAGAGCCAAACAGTCCTACCAAACACAAGTGAGAAAAAAATATGGTAAGATTTATTTTTAATGAAAAGAAGGCAAAAATGCAAAATGCAGGGCACAAAATAACAATATTATTAGATACAAAAAAGACCAAAAAGCAACAAAAGAAAAAACAGAATGAAATAAAATAAATAAAAATGAGAGAAAATAAAAAACTAAAAATATATATATTTAGAAGAAGAATGACATCAATTAAAAAGCCAAACTAAATAATTGATTTTTAGCATCTGTTACTGTTAAAGCTTAGTTAACAAAAGCTACATATAGAGAAAAATAGTGGGCTAAGACAGCTTCCCTGAGGAACACCAAAAGACAAATCGTGTTTTCTTGATGCAATATCCCCAATAATAACAGAAAAGCACTTGATATTGTGTGTGAATAGAGTAAGTTACTGCGGGCTGAGTCTGCTCTCACTGCTCACGGTGCATAATGAACAGCAAGTCCACTTCACAGTCTCCATCTGGCAGGAATGTCTCACCACACTGCGGTCGCTGAGGAGTTCAGTGCTGACGGACACTTTTTCTTCACTCTCTCTCCTTCTGCCTCCTCTTTGTTTCTCTCTACTCTCTTCTGCTGCTCTTCTTCTTCCACTCACAGGTAAAGTAAAACAGGAGCCTTCTGTGTATCGTGACGGACCACCGTACCAGCGCCGCGGCTCCCTGCAGCTCTGGCAGTTCCTGGTCACATTACTGGATGACCCGGCCAACGGTCACTTCATAGCCTGGACCGGTCGCGGCATGGAGTTCAAACTGATTGAGCCAGAAGAGGTCAGCTCCCACCACTGTCCAGCTCTGCTCCTCATGATGCAATTATTTCCATCATATCAGTTCTGTGGAGCTAACAGCTGTTTGTTTCTTGTGTCTCAGGTGGCTCGTCGCTGGGGCATCCAGAAGAACCGACCGGCCATGAACTACGACAAGCTGAGCCGCTCGCTGCGTTACTACTACGAGAAGGGCATCATGCAGAAGGTAAAGGCACGTTCACCCCTTTTTCCTTTCTGTCCTTCCAACCTCTTCCCTCTGCACGGGGGATTCAACTAAAAAATCACAGCCAGCGGCTGCACAGTCCAGTGATACTCA
Source organism: Plectropomus leopardus (assembly GCF_008729295.1). NCBI lineage: Eukaryota > Metazoa > Chordata > Actinopteri > Perciformes > Serranidae > Plectropomus > Plectropomus leopardus. The sequence goes on along the minus strand of NC_056472.1, from coordinate 31,690,377 downwards.
ACTTATGGCCAATGGGCCAAATCTGGTCCTCAATATGGTGCTGGGTGACCCCCCAAACATTATCTAATTCACAATGAAAATAAAATGATTCACAATGGGAATTGTTGTACTTTTAGTATACATAAGGTGCTAGAGTGCATAAAACAGCATCAAAATAGAGCTTGTTCATTAAAACATTGCCAGTGGAGGATTCTCATCACCCCAGACAGAGGTCCTAACTAAGCCCCTGATGTCCTAAAATCCAAGAAATGTCGTAAAATCCCAGAGACGTCCTTAATTCCTAGAAACATCCCAAATTCCTAGAAATATCCTAAAATCCTTGAAATGTCCTCAAATCAAAGAAACATCCTAAAATCTGAGAAAAGTCTTCAAAACTTCACTAAGACACAAACACATAGAAAAATAAGGTCCAGGCTGTAAAATAGAATTTACCCTTTAAGCAGTGGGCTTAAAATGTGAGTCAACGTGTCTTTTGTTGTGTCTCAGGTGGCTGGTGAGAGGTACGTCTATAAGTTCGTGTGCGACCCCGAGGCCCTCTTCTCCATGGCCTTCCCCGACAACCAGAGGCCCAACCTGAAGGTCGACCCGGACAGCCTGCAGGGGCTGGACGAAGACACGGTGCCCCTCACCCACTACGAGGAAACCGCTCCCTACCTGCTGGACGCCGGGGAGCAGTGCGTGGCCGGCTTGTCCTTCCCGGACGGCTACGGCTACTAAACGAGCAGCGGGGTCCTCTGACGCACGACACACACGTACACGCAGACACTCCCAAAAAAAGTCTCTCGACGCCCCACTCTTAAAATCCAGAGCTGGAACTGCTGAGCTGCTTGGAAAGGAAAAAAAACCTCGCGCTCTGCTCCTCCGCGGTTTCCTCTCCTGCTCCCTGGAAAACCTTCATAAAACTCTGCAAAGCTCCCAAGCTTAGAATGAATGAGGGAAAAACGCCTGCGACAGCTCTTCCTCTGCGCCATCACTCAAGAGAACGACGGGGTTGTGAAACCAGCGAGGGTGAACTGGACTGCAAGGGGCTGCTGTTCTTTTGGAGACCAAACGAGAAGCAAGGCGACACGCCGCCAACTTTAAAGACTGCCCCCCTGCACGCACATCTCCCAGATGTACGTTCATGATTTCGCAGTTCTGACTTTGTGACAATCTGCTTTTCTTAAAAAACAATCAAGTAACCAACAGAGTAAAAACAAATCTAATGAGATATTCTAAATGCAGCACTATTCTATAGTTGCCTTTTTTGGGTCCCCCCCATTTTCATGTCACCACATCCGAACTACAAGATCCGTGAAAGGGCTTTAATTTGCAAAAACGGATTGATTAAAAAAAAAACCACACACACACAACATATTCTGAACCCACAGATCAGTTTGTTTTCTGTAGATAGAAGTACACTTTTGTTTTTTTTTTTAAATATGCCAGCTGTTTTACAGTTTTTGTTGACTTTAGAGACCCAGAGCTCTCAGGTTTCTGGGGCGTCGCTGTATTTCAGGCTAGTCGGTCGGGCTGCTCTCTCGTGTAAATGTTCCGTTCTTTATTCGTCGTAAGAGATTGTATCCGCTTCCCTTTAGAGACTGCACCCCACGGTAGGAGCCCCACGGTCTATACAGTACTCTCCTCTCACGTCAGTTCATCACTGCTGGGTCCTTTTAGCGCTCAGAGACGGTTAGCGCTCCGTCTCCTCCATTTCAAAAGGGATACAAGATATTTTCCCAGAGGCGCTGATACTCCATAAAAGTTATTATGTATGATAAACGTTGCTCCTCTTTTCTTTTCTTTTTTTTTTTTTGTAATTCTGTCTGGGTGCTTAATGTTTCCTCGGCAGTGTACTACTAGTTCCTCTGATGCACCAGTATGGCAGGAGCATCAGGATGTTGCATGCAAAAATGGAAAAAAAAGGTGAAATTTTGACACCTTCTTTTGGACACCTCTCTCACACAACAGGAGGCTTCTCTTTGCATGGTGTAATCAGTCAAGACTGTGTGTCCACTAACATATCGCTTTACTGTCTTTGGACAAAAGAAGATATTTGTGATATTCTCTGCATTATTTTTTGTGTTCATTATCTATGTTTCTGAATGGGGGACGAAGACATATAAAGTATATATTTTTGCTATAAGGCTGCATTTGTTTTGATTTTAATGTATAAGCTGTATAGTTCTGGCTCTAATAGACATGTACCTTTTTAAATCTCAAACCCTTTTGATGCTACTACTGCAGACTGTTTCTTTAAGAGGCCTCTGGAGAACGGATGAGAAGATGTTATTATCTTGCCTGTAAAGTGTGTGTGTGTGAGAGAGTGTGTGTGTGCAAAGGCCGGAGTTCCACCAAAGGCCACAGTGGAGACACACATTATATCATGGGATCCACCCGGGGCACAAGGATTGTCTGCACTTGTATAGGCTTCAGTCCCCTCCCCTCACAATGTGTTTCTTACACGGCTGAGTTTATGATAATCTGTACTGGGTACAATAAACGGTCCTTTATGCTTCACTGCCTGCAGTCTTGGTGCGTTTCATCATTTTCTCCTCCTCCTCCTCCTCCTCCTCCTCCTCCTCCTCACCACAGTCGGTCAGTCAGCTGACTGGCTGCTGTGGTTTGGCAGTCACTCTGCTTGACCTGGTTGATTTCTAAGTCACATGCTTCCCCTGACTCTTTGTGATACATTTCTGGGTAAATGATTACTCTCCTTTAACCTGCGAGGGGGAAAAAATGTGTTTGTGCAACATTTGGGTAGCGGTGTGTAAGAAAAACACACTTGTTGTTTTATGGTTTGTCTGTAATTCGTGCTTAGGAAATATTTATTATTTTGGTTGGTATATTATTGAGCAAGAGCCGCAGACGTCAGTGGCAAAACAGGCTGCTATGTTGACACTAGGGGTATGTTCGCACTTTAAATTTACACCGACTTTAACCTTTGAAAGTGGATTTCTTCCAAAAACATGGAAAGAGGGCAACAAGTAACTTAACAAGAAATGTCCCAAAAATGAGCAACAAAAAGTAGTCAAAAGTTACTAGAAAACTGCCTGAAAAAAAAAAAAGGAAAACAAGAAACAAACAAGGGAACAATACATTTTTTAACAAAAGGTTCTTGGCTGAAAAGTAGCCTACAAAACTAAACCCATTATTATTTTAGTAAAATGTTATATACATAAAATGATTTGTTTTTTTTTTTTTGTTTTTTTTTTAAAAAGAGAATTTTCAGCAAACTTAAACATTTAAAATAAAAAAAAATGTAAATTGGCATTAGATTGATTAAACATTCAAGTTTTGCTCCACGTGATTTTACTTTTATGGTTCTTTTCCCTGCATTTATTCACTGTACAATTTAATTATTTTTTACATTATTTTTTATTATTTTTAAAATACGACTTATTTTATGAAAATCTCGAGCGTGCATTTTGTGAATGTTCTCAATAAAGTTATTTTGGGTTTAAAAAAACTTTGACAAAGGAACAACATGGCGGCCGATGGGTAAACAAACCGCGGACGGAGCGAACGATCTCGAATAACAGCTAAACGGTGAGATAAAATATCTTGTTGATAGTTTTGAAGTGTGAAAAGGACAGCAAAGTAACAGAATATTAGTTTATATTTGATCAGCGGGCTTTAGTTTTATCGTTTGATCGTGTTTTTTTCAGCCTCCGTTTTTTTTTTCAATAACGGAAACAGTATGGCACTTACTTCCTGTTGCTAAACTCGGCGCTAAATATGTTTATAGAGAGTTTTTAGGCTAAAATCGGACTATGCAGCAACAAGACATTGGTTCATATTTAATCAGCATTGCTTTATTTCACAGTTTGATGTGAGTCTGCTCTGATTTTGAGAGAAAATGAGCGAGTTGCGGATTACTCTCTTGGTGTGCTGCTACTCTTTGTTTCCATGGCGGCGGGCTTCGAAAATGCGGAAGTACAATCAGGAGTTTACAACGAAAATCTGGTTCCAACTGGGAGACAAACTGGGAGATCTGGGCGCTGTTATAACTGAGGTTAGTTCACAACAGTGCATTTACACACACACACACACACACACACACACACACACACACACACAGTTATGACACAAAGCTTCATTAAAATCGGTTAATTATGTCTTTTAGGTCATTTAACTCTTAGGAACTGTAGTTTTTACTCACTTTTCTTTCATCATGTTTTGGAAATTCTGACTGTGTTTATGCATATGGCATGAAATTTAGCAAGATTGTGTATTTTTGTTAAATCTCGTAATTTCCAGCTCAGCTCCTGCAATAAGTCGAAAATACACCATGGAGACAAATTTGGTACATTAATACTGTTAAGTGCAAAAAAAAAAAGCTCCATTGAAACACATTCAAACTGCAGTTTTTGATCCAGCAGCCATAAAAGTATAAAAACATGACTTGTTTTATTTCTGGGTGTCGTTTTGCTTTGAAATTTGTTTTTTCCACCTGATGACATCATTTTAACCATATTTGTCATATGGAGAAAATAAATGTTATTTCCACTAGGTGCACTGTCACAGTCAGTGTTGCTGTAAATCACTGACATATCCCAGGCTGTGATGAAAATAAATAAATAAAAAATAAATAAATAAATCAAATTTAAAAAAGAAGAAAGAAAGAAAACGATAACAGATAGCAGACGGGGAGGAGAATGCTGGTCTGAAAAGCCTGCTTGTCTACATCCCGGAGAGCCGGACTCTCCAGATCATGACAGTATTAAATTTGTTGTTTCTGAAGTTTACTGTCATTTTGGAAATCAAACCTCAGTGTGTTTAGTGCTTTTGTTTGTTAGCAGAATATTAGAGAACAAAAAAATAACATTTTTATATTTGTGCATTAGTTACACTAAATGTTTTCAGGCTCAAATGTGAATTATCAGGAAATAATTCACAGTCTGATGCTGTAAAACCTACAGTGAGATCCAAAAGTCGGATGCACAGGAAGACAGTTTTGAGGTTATTTGAGTGTGTAGAATTATTCATGAGTTAAAGTATTAGACTTGACTGAGAGCACAGAGTACGCCATAAATATTAAAATATCGAATACATGCGCCCCTGTGCAATGGCTGTGAGGTTAAAGTGCAGTCTGCAGGCCGAGATAACACCGGGAGGTACAAGACTTATAACGCTTTGTACATTTAAAAGATATAAAGGATGTTAAACGTTCTCACATTTACTGCCTCGAGCAACATCTTTCTTTAATGAACTGATATCAAACCAAATGTAGAAATTATTTTGGGATGGCATTTTTTGTCCAACAATGTTTTTTTATTGAAATTTGAAGAGTATATCAAAACTCAAAATCAATGTACAAATATATGTCCCCTCATACAGTCACACATTCCCACAGACAACAGAAATAAAAATGAACAGTGACAAGAACAATAAAAATATAATAAACAATAACAGAATTAGAAGTGATCAAAATACATATATAATTAATTAGATAAAAATTAGTAAAGTCTTATAACAAACATCAAAGTAATGAAATAAAATGAGATAAATAATTAAATAAATAAATAAATAAATAAATAAAAGGCAGGACCCTAACCCACAAAAAATGAATTATTTTCAATATACTACATGCTATGTAGATATATTTTTTTTATTATTATCACAGCCTGGGATATGTCAATGATGAGCAGCAACATTGATTTTTTTACATTATTATTTTTTGTACAGTGTCAGATAGTCACACTCATACCGCTCTGCACACAAGATGCACTTTTAAAATCAGGCTTTATATAATATACTTTAATATGATTTTTACTTTCATGACACCCAGAAATAATGCAATGCATGTTTTTTACGCTTTTGATGGCTGTGGGATCAAAAACTGCAGTTTGAATGGGTTTAAATTGTTGCAAATTGTTAAATTTGCACTTAGTAGAAGGAATTTAGCATCTTTGTTTACACGGCGTATTTTTAGTCTTATTGTAGAGCTGAACTGGAAATTCCAAGATCAAACAAAGTATACACAATCTTGACAAAAGTGATGTCATATACAATGAAACACAGCAGCAAAATGATCGAAAAATTAAGAATGAAAAGTGTGTAAAAATATGCCAAACAGCCCCAAAGGTTTAAAATACAAATGTCAACAATAGTGGACACTGTGTCCACGCTGTCCGCCCTGAAACGTAATACAATGTCCCAACTTGACAACTCAGGTATCATTGAAATGTCCCAGTTTCCCAGTTTCCCAGTTTCCCACTGGTGATTAGGTGCTCGTTAACTCGTAAGTACGATATTTCCCAGGAGCACGTGAAGGCGGCATTAGCTGTATTGTGGATCTGAGTGTTGTTTGAACTGATTGTGTGTGAACAGCTGAGGACATGTGAGCTGAAAAACATTTCTCAGCTATCTTGTGATGTTTTAAAAACCTCATCCAAGATTTCCCGACATCCGAAAAGCATCCCGAGGCTGCCTTTTTCTTTTTTTCACGGCGTCCGGCCTGTAACATCACTGTGCTGTTAAACGTGTCAAATGGACCGAAATGCGTAGCATGACGGTATCTGATGTATGTGATAACAGCGTGAGGCTTTAGAGCCCGGGCTTTGTTTTGATGGCCAGCCTGCAGCTCTCTGCCCGCTGTTGAGTCAGAGCCTCATCAAACCACAGAGTGTAAAAGCCGAGCGCTGGTCTCCAGTAACAGCCTGGCAGGCAACCCTGCATTGATTGAGAGAGCAGAGAGCCTTTGAATGCTATGAAAGACCTTTAGTGTGCTCATGGGGAGGCGCCCTGCCCTGACATTGTGTACGTGTGAGCATAGTAGCTGCCAGCACTCATAACAGAGCTTTTTTTTTTATTTATATATATATATATAAAATTTACTCCTTGCTGTTTTTTGTACTTTCTTTTCTTTGAAAGTGGAGGTTTGGGGTGGCCTGGAGCATGACGAATCCAGAAAAGTCCACTTCAGATCGACTTTTATGACAAGTGGAGATATTGCTGATTGTGTTAGTCTATTTCACTGCGACAACGTGGCAGAAATTCAAGCATTTTATGTCCTAAATCCAATTATTGTAACACTTCCTTTTTATTGACGGAGCACTGGCTGATTAACACACACACAGTAGGAATGCATATTATTGTAGAAACTGAATATTCACACCTTAGCTGTGATTTCTCAAAGAGACACCCACAGTCAGATTTTCAGATGAACAATGCGTCACTGTCCACACACACACACACACACACACACACACACAGCTACACACACACACACACCTTGAGACTGTCCGGTGTTTGGAGCGTGAAAGTTCATTCGTGACCTTGGAAACAGTTGCTTGATAAAAAGATAAAAAGTCCACTTACTAGCCTTTTTCCGGAGTACTCTGTAAAAATAAACTGTTTTAATTTATAAAAGCTAGAGTCTGGGCTGCCTTAAAATTTAAGTTGACTGAATTTTAAAAAAAAAAGCGAAACAGTGGTGGTTAGCACCGTCGCCTCGCATCAAGAGGGCCCCAGGGTCTGAGGAGAGGCATTAAGTCCCCCGCGTCCCTCCCTTGTACAATTAATCTGATCCAAAATCAGTTTTAGAAATATTATTTAGCCAGAAACAAACAAGCCCAAAGAACATGTGTGCAACAATACTGCCAAAAGACTACGGTACCTTTTATTTAAAAAAAAAAAACTGATCTAAAAGCATAGTGGCATCATGTCAAAAACTATCTTTTAAAGGGTTAAAATTCAGAAAATTATTTCATATTTTGCAGTTATGATTAGGACTGAAGGGGTGTAAAATATTTAAACTCAGGTGAAGTGGAAATTAATATTAATACATAATCATTTCCTAGCAGTTTTTTTTTTTTTTTTAATTTTGTTCTTTAAAGATATTTTGGACTTTTTGGCCTTTGTTGATTGGACAGTGGGTAAGTGTGAAAGTGGAGAGAGAGAGGGGTCGACATGCAGCAAAGGGCCGAGGCTGGAGTCGAACCTGCGACCGCTGCGGCGCGAGGACTCAGCCTCTGTACATGGGCCGCCATTGAAATCCACTCCATAAAATAGACAAATAAAATACTCTAAATAGTTGATAAAAAGGTAAATGAAAGGATAACAGCACAAATAATTATCAATAAAAATGTTAAAATAATGAAATAATATACCATCTAGTAAAACAGACAACATTTATAGATAAATAGTCAATAAAAAAAAATTGGTAAAGTTCAATTTAAAAGCCAAACTACTTTGTAAAAAATTGCCTTTTTTTAAGAGGAGTAAAGGCTTCAGAGTTTGTGAGTGGGGTATTTAGTGACGTATGTTGTAAAACAAAACGTGAATGTGTTTTTTTTCAGGTTTTCGGACTCTTTCCTGGGGTCGTCGATGTCATTTGGTTTGGTCATAAACCAAAGTTCACATTTTGACCTCATGATGGTGTGAGATGAAAATTCGGGATCACCAAAGTAATAAAAATTAATTGTGGGGAAGATGTTTGTGCCAAATTTCATGCCTTTCATGACATTCACTCAAAACTAAAAAAATGTTATCCTAAATCGAGAGGAAAGGCTTCATCCTCGAGGGCTTTTAACATCTGTGCAATCGGCAGTCCGGTCAGTCTTTTTTTGACATAATTCAATCAGAATCGAATGTGGACCAGACCGACATTTATTTGCCATCCCTAAAACTGTGCTGCTAGTGTTGCTAAAACTAACCCTCGATCTTCTATCCAGAGTCAAGATTAAGCCATGTGCCCAATATAATGATCCTGATCCATTTAACGGGAGCAGGTGAGGTCGGGTCACCTGGAAATGCTCCATCATCAACACTGAATCCTCCACTTTGGCACCAATTAACCCACCAAGGCCGAACAGCAGTGGACAAAGTACACAACGCTATTACTTGAGTCGAAGTACAGATACTCCTGGTCCAATATTACTCCAATACAAGTGAAAATTGCTGAGTCAAAGCATTACGTGAATTAAAGTACTAGAGTACTTGCTTTTTAACTCTTTATTACTCAAGAAATTTCACTTGGTTTCTTACAAAATCATTGGCGTCCTAAGTATTGTAAGTAAAAGTACTTAGTTTCTGTCCACCCCTGCATAATAGAAAGGTATAGACACAATAAATACATGTTGCAGGAATGATTTACAGCTCCACACATAGAAACAAACAAGGCTGCATCATAAACATCACACTAAATCAATACCTACACCATTACAGAGGGCTCGATACACAGCGCTGCGCTTCAGAAGGGAGGAAAGTGGACAGATCAAATGGGTAGCCCTTCAACATACATTATATACCACATGACCACAAGCTGCGTCCGAGTAAATTATTGATCCAGATACAAGACGAGGCAGCTCAAGCATAATGTGTTTTCAGCTCCACACACACACACACACACACACACACACACACAAGGAGCCTCCATCCACAGCAGTTTGAGAAAGCGAACCACTCTGTTCTGGCTTCGGCTGCTGAGAAATATGGTCATGCTGCCGGGAAGGGAACAGCACAAATCTTTCACATTATTTGGCCAACTCGCTGTGTTCGCACAATGCTAATTACCATGGTGAGACCTTGCTCCTAAAACTCCGTTACATAACTGATTTTCTCTCTCTCTCACACACACACACACACACACACACACACACACACCACCCACAAGAAGTCAGTATTTACTTCAGATTGTCATCAGAGCTCTTACGTGTTTTGCATTAACCGTGGCTGCCCTCTAGTGGACGGGTGCAGCACAGTTTAGCCAACAAAATGTAAGTTATTAGTGACAAGGAGGTTTGTTTGTTTATTTTATTTTTTTTTTTCAGGGTCCAAGAAAAATGCGTCTCCAAAATGCTTCATGCCCCCTTTTATTGGAACCTGTAATCAAGCGTTGAGGTGAGAGACTAAAAGCTGTGGTGAGTTGGTTTTCTGTTTCCATTTTCAAAAATGAACTTTAAATTTCATCATCACATAATGTCAAACCCACTCTCTGCCGACATGAAAACTAGTGCTGGTTGCTGTGTGTTTTTTTGCACTTGAGCATTTCAGAGAGTGATGTGAGCTGGATATGTGATTTTTTTTCTTCAGATTTTCAGCTGATGGAGCTCTTTTCTGTAGGTGGTTATTTTTTGCTTTTTTTGCTCCTCAGCCATGGTAACTATCACTACGCACTAAACAACCCAGTAATTCCTTTGTTTATTCCAAAGCATGTGTACAGCACTTACTGTATACTTGATAATTTCCCTGCAAAAAAACTACCACACTCTGAGGCTGCATTGGAATCGCTTAGTGCATCTTCTGTATAAGACGATGTTATATATTGTGTTCTTATCAGATATCACATGAAAAATATCATTATATGCAGTGCATTGTGCAGAAATGGATGGTTAAATGGACGGGCCTACTGAGCTCAGGGTCCCCCCGGCCTTCACCTGCAAAATGTATCTCATATTAACACATGCCGACCAGGAATAGACTTGAAACGACCCACCAACAAAACAATTAATGACAACAAATGGACACAAAACAGCTGCAGAGAGACATAAAGACACTTAAAATGACAACGAAAAAGGTCAAAATAACTAAGAGACACAAAATAACTAAAAGATATTCAAAGCAGCTACAAAAAAACTCAAAATGACCAAAGAGACAAAAAACAACTACAAAGAGACTTAAAAGTGACGACAAAGAAACACAACAAACTATTGCAAAGAGACTCAAATATCTAGAGACCCAAAATGACTACAGAGAAACTCTAAGCAACAAAGAGACGCAACGTGACCGCAAAGACACACGAAACAACCACAAAGAGATTCAAAACGACTACAGAAAGGAAAGAAAATGATTCAAAAGCGACACCAAGCAACTACAAAGGGACACAAAATGACAACAAAAAGGGCAAAACAACAACAGACAAAAAAGAAAAAACTACAGAAAAATATAAAATTACAACAAAGAGGTACAAAACCACAGAAAAATGTGTTACGGCTACAAAGAGACAAAAAAACCACAAATATTCTAAACAACTATAAAATCTGTCTTGTACCTATGGAGAGGAGGCGATGGGGCCCTCTGCGTGTTTGCACCGCGGGGCCCATGGACGCAGTTACCATGAGTGATTATTCAACATAATGTGTTAAGAGTTGAATCATGGACAGGCCATTAATCGTCGCGTTGGTAAATCGTTAATCCCTCCTTCCTTCTGCTGAGGTAAAACCCAAAAACAGCTCCCAGAGTGTAGGGTGAAAATATTTATGAAAGCTCTCTTGTTCTCCTCTAACAGCCTTTTTTGTTTTTGAGCTAATTTACATCTGAGGTGACAGCTCTGCCAAAATGTTTCATTAGCACCGCAGAGCGTTACTCATGGAAACCGTTTGTTAATGAGCTGGTTCACTGTTAGCGTTACATAATGTGGTTTCAATGAGCAGCGATAACAAGGTCAAGGAGGTGTCTGCTGTTTGCTGTTAACATGCTGATGGAGCACACATAGATAAGAGCCTATAAAGGCTGAAAAAAATACACTGTGATGTTAACGTTAAGATGTAAAGTTCGTTCTCGACTTTTGGAGGCAGGAAGTGACAAAGCTTTCTCATCACAAAATCGATTTGGTGGACGTTCTGGAGCTTTACATTTGCACACAGTCCCAGTTTTCTTTGGATTTTTTTCTTTTTATTAGTATTTTTGAAGTTGAATAAACAAATACATACAAACCAGTGACATATCTGCAAATAATAAAAAAATAAAAATACAATAAAAATTATACATATATATATATATATATATATATATATAATATATAATATATATATATATATATATATATATATATATATATATATATATATATATATATATATACAAGTAAATAAATATGCATATAATAAAGACTCATTCAGAATTCCTAGGTGGATAAATAGAGAGGTATGTGTTATGTATTTATTCACATTGGGTATTATTATGAGTTATATGGAGGGAAAAATGGTTTTAATATTATATATTTAATCAATTTCTTCCATCTTTCTTCAAATATGTTTATTTGGTTTCTAATTTAAAAAAAATAGAACTGAGAGAACAAAGGGCCCAATTTGGATAAGAAAAAAAAATAAGTCTGAGGGACCTAATTTGGGATGGACAAAAAGTTCATGGGGGAACATAGGGCTGAACTTGAAAAAAAAAAAGGCCCTAAATAAGATGGAAAAAAAGTTTTAAGGGGAAACATAGGGTCTAATTTATATTTAGAAAAAAGTTCCTGAGGGAATGTAGGTCCTAATTTAAATGGAAAAACTTCACAAGGGAACATAAGTCCTGATACGGATGGAGAAACTATGGCCGAGGGAACATGGGTCTGAGGGAACAAAGGGTCTAATTTAGATGGAATAAAAAAAGGGATTTGGAAACAGAGGGCTGACCTCCCAGAGGCTAACCATCAGACTACCTACACCACTAGAAGACCGTTTGCTGGCTTAAAAAGAAAAAAAATAAAAAAAACAGTCAAACTCTCTTAACAGGCTTTCGTCATTTTAAACGACACATTGCAGTAGATGGACAAACTGTTCCCTGTTGCAGCTGAATTCTTCACAGGCTGCAGCTTTCTTCTTCTTGCTGTCTTTCTTTCTTTTTTTCAGTAAATCGTGGGTGTCGTGTGGGAGTTGAGAATTGAAGCTGTTGTAATATGTGTTTTTCACTCTCAGCTGCACATTGAATTTCCACACCAGGACAATAAAGGTGCTGCACTGAATTGAAATGTACAGAATAAAATGCAGCATTTATATGTCTCCGTGGCACAATACAGCCACTACATTTAATCCGCTGGATTTTAAGCAGGCTGACGTCAAACTTACATAATTGTCTTCCCTGTGGCTGTTGGGAGAAAAAACCACAACAGCAGGATCCTTGAGTGGCGCGCGGGGGTGTTGATCACTAGCATCAGTGAACACAGACCCAACTGTACTTTCAAATACGACTCTCTCCACTTGAGAGATCACAATATATTGAATAATGCTATATTTGGTGAGCTTCAGCCCATGTCCTTTTTGTGTGTCAGAGGTAAACAAGAGAAAACTGGATGAAAATATGCAGGAATTTGACTTTTAACATTTTTTGTGGTAAAACTGTACAAACGTCAGTCTTTTGTGATTTATATGAGATCATTTGGCTTTTCCTAAACTTGGACTGCATGGAGTGAGAGAATGTGCAGAAAAATTTGGGTGGACTGACCCTTTAAAAATAAAAAAACGCTGATACTGTAGTTACCAATTAACTTAATTAACTTTTTGGCAGATTAATCAGGTGCAGATAGGGACGGCTAATTTAGCTCACTAGCTAATGGCGCCACCTTTAAACGTTTATTAGCGACTGAATCCAACCAAAGTCCGACTTTATAAATATAAATATATATATATTTTATTCAAAGACGCTGAAAATGTCAACGCAGCAGGTAAAAGGCGTTCAGCGTGTTTTTTCGTTAACCCTTTGTGCTTCGATTAGCCTGGTTAGCCTATCAGCTAGCTAACTAGTTAGCTAGCCGTTAACGTTCATTTTTGAAGTCGTAACGGAGTCGCGCTGTTTGTCGACCTCAATGGCTGCTTATCCGTTTTTTTGGACGGATGTTTCGGACATTCAACCCATGGCTGTTTTTCAGACCGTGTGGCCGAGCTTTCCCATCACGTTACCGTACGAGGTGACCGTTCCCGGGTCAACGTACATGGCTAACGCGGGCGTGGTGGAGCCGTCGCGGGTGTTGCCCTGCAGGTACAACACGGTGGCCGAGTCCCAGTAAGTAACGTCCCCGAAGAGCTGTTACTGAAATTATGTTGGTAAAGCTTTATTTGGTAAAATATCATAAAGTAGCAGGTTCTGACTGCAGCGAGCTTTGAATGATCAATGCTGTCTCCGATGCGCTGTAAAATTAATTAGGTACATAAAAATATTGATCTCTTAATGTCTCTTAATGACACATTTTGCCTCGACTATGACTTCTACTACTACTACTACTAACTACAACTACAACTACAACTACTAACTACAACTATTGCTGCTGCTGCTACTTCTACTACTGCCATTACTACTACTGCCTATACTGCAACTACCACCTCAACTAGTTCTACTACTACTACTAACTACAACTACTAACTACAACTATTACTGCTGCTGCTGCTGCTACTACTATTACTACTACTACTACTACTATTACTACTACTACTACTGCTTATACTCCCGCTACCACTTCAACTACTTCTACTACTACTATTACTGCTGTTGCTGCTACTACCATTGCTACTACTGCATATACTGCAACTCCCACTTGAAATACTTCTACCACTACCACTAACTACTACTACTGCTGCTGCTACTACTACCACCATTACCATTATTACTACGTGTATACTTCAACTACTAGTTCTCTTTCTCTTCTTTTTCTTTCTTGTGTGTGTTTTGTCTCCTACTGTATTTAATTATTATTATTTTTTTTTTTTTACGACATCTGAGACGACTACTTCAAGTAGTAGTATTACAGCTACTTCTTCTATTACTGCTGCTTGTACTACCTCTAGAACTATATATAAAACTGGTACTACTTCTACTAAAAGTGTCCAGCTTTTTTAGTAATGTATTTCAGCTCTTAGCGTCTTTAGGTAAGGCAGTTCACCTCAGATGTTTGGGGCAATTTGATTTGATTTCTGCATTTTCAGCCATGGTTTTGAGTCAGCTGTCTGCATTCACATGAATTTTCTGCACTAAATGCGTTTTCTAGTTAGTCATTTAAAAATCTTTGCAATAATGTCTTGTTATCAGTAACACATTTTGCCTAGGGTGCTACTCATTAATCTGTGTTTTCTTCATCAACAGCAGAGAACAGAAAATTATTTCTGGACAGGTATGCAGCTATATCATCTCGCCATCTGTATGTTTAGTTCAATTAATGTGAATAGCTGTGTATAACTGAGGGCTGTTCTCCATTTTACAGTTCTGTATTTAATTTGGTGGATAACCATATATACCTTTCCTTAACTGACCCCAAGCTGCTGGGTTGGTATCTCCATTTGTGTCCAGAAGACAGGAAGATCATACAAGGTATGTTTCAGTGTGGCCACATGGGGCCAAAATCACATCTGTTTTGTATATTTTTTAATTGATGAGTATAGCAGCAAGGCTAAAGCTTGTTCGGACGGCTTGTGTTCATGTTAGCCAAAATCCATGCAACATACCAGAGCTGACATGATTAGTTGAGTGACAGAAAATTAATTGGCAACCATTCTGATAATTGATTAACCATCAAGTTATTTTTCGATGTGAAAATTTGTTGCTTTTCTCAGTCATTTTCTAATTGTAAATCAAATGACTTTGGCTTTTGTTGGGCAGTTAAACAAGACCTGCAGAGAGGTGATGTTGGGAAGTTATTAGGGGCATTTTACATTATTTTCTAACACTAAGAAAATAATGTAGATGCCTATTTTCAGAATCTGTACATGTTATTCCCAGGTTTAATTTAGTCCCCACTTTTTTATTGTTATTATTATTTTTTAAATTGTTGTTATTATTATACATTTTTTATTTATTTAAGTTTTTTTTTGGCTTTTGCCTTTATTGGAGAGAGGACAGCTAAGGCCTGAAAGGGGGAGAGAGAGAGGAAAGCCCACTAGCTCAGTTGGTAGAGCGGGCGCCACTTTTAAATATTATTTTCATTGGCAAATTGTGAGGACATAAACAAAACATAAATCAATCCACAAAACTTAAAAGTACAGTCACACACACTCACACACATCCAGGAGGAGAGTTACAGTTCATCGTAACCTTGTGTCTAAACGACATGAGCTCATAACGGTACATATCGTTCATTGTAGCCAGGGTTGGTGTAAACGAAATAAATACAGAAATATGAGATCAATACAGAGAGAAAAGTCCTGATCCATAAATTCATAAAGATGGAGTCAGATTGAGTCAAAGTGTTGTCAGAAGGGACCGTGGGATTTTTCCCATTTATCTTGACATTTTAAATGATTGAATTGCAGCTTCTTCATGTGCATAACTGGAAAAAGTTCATGCAACTGTTTTCCAAAGCATTTTAGGATTGGTGTGATTGGTTTAAAAATTTTAGTAAACATAGACAACACTTTACCGAGTTCATAAACTAGAGTGCTTAAAGGATTGTCGAATACGGGGCGGACAGAGTTGTCTCGACTTTAAGCTGACACGAGAAGTAACTTTGTATATACGGGGCAGGCGGCAAATTTAAACTTAATGTGTAACTGGCAGTGCCCACCTTTTTTGTAATTAGGTGGGAGATTAACAGTCAAATGTAATTTTTTTCATTTTCTCTAGATGACGGAGGGTTTCACCACTTCCTGCAAAGACATCCGGCCCTAGAGCTGTCTCGGCATCATGTTTATGTGAAGAGTAAGTCTGTAAACATGCTGTTATCTTCGTATAGCTGTGCACAGATTATACACTGACAGCTTTTATTCACTAACATCACAGACACCACTGGAGCCAACAGACCTGCGCAGCCGATCATGACATCCAGCAACCACACGCACGACGCGCAGTAAGTGCAGCGAATAGATAACACGCTGAGTCAAATGAGTCAAGCTTTTATCATTTTCCACTGATTTATTGTTGAATCTTTGTTTTCAGATCTACAATGTCAGGAGCAAAGACAAGCAGATCTGGTAAGATACTTGTATTTATTTTTTTGAGAGCTTAATGTGACTTTTAAAAGACAAATAAGAAACATCTTAGATTAAAGGCATTACTCAGATTTTTTAAAACATGTTTTTGTATTTGACTTCGGTTTTAATGCTGATCAGGAACTGTAACTCAGGTTACACATCCTGCGGTTTTAGAAATCCCAGGCTGCTTAAAAAACCCTTTAAATTAAAACAGAGCACACAGAAAATTCATCTGGGAATCCATTATCTTTAAATTACCCAGCACCAGTATTATTTCTAGTGAGTAACATGTCAAAATAATTGGAATGAAAAAATAATATATTTATTTTCTGTAGAGCCAGTTTTCCAGACTGTGACTAAGCTTTGAAATGGACTAAAACAGAAACATGAGTCTCATTTAACACGTCTATAGCTTCAGCACAGTGGATAAATCATTGTCTTGACATTGTACTACCTGGATGAAAAAAGTAGGTTGTTAAAACCTACATGTAGAAATCATCGAGAAAAAAGTTTAGTATGTGATTAGGCTTAGTCTTTGTCTGGGAAACAGTCTGCTAACCTAATGAGCCAACACAGCTACCACATTAAACATTAAAACTAGGGATAAGCATTTTAAGAAATATCCATATTCGAGTGCTGGCAAAACAAAAAAAAAGCCTGTCATAAGATTGGAGAATGGAATTAAGACGCAAGCAAAAAGCTTCAGCTTCCAGTTCTGTTTGTTTACTTCTTTTGCAAGAAATGCCTCATGCACATCGCGACATAGAGGTGCTTCCCAATTTGAGAGAGACATTGACCCTGCTTGGCTGTAGCAACAGTGGGGATGCATCACAAAAACATCCGCATGAGGGAGTCTGCCACACCAAACAGCAAATCCGCCTGCAAGACCGCTTCCTAACAGCCTTTGACAGCCAGATCCCACAGGAAGCAAACCATCAGACCGCCCAAACTGTGATGGTAGAAACAGTTTTCTCTGTATATTAAACAGCTGGTTGTAACACTAGTAGAGACTTTGACTGTGAATGCAAAGTTTCCTTATTATGCAAAAAGATTAATATAAGATTTTTTTTGAAGGGTTCATCCCATCTGAGCGAACAAAGGCCATTATGGCAGATGGCGAGCAATAGCAACAGTGCAGCTGTGTTCAAGGATCCAGCAACCCTGGCAAGCTTCTCTCTGGACGTGGAGCTGGAAAGATGCAGACTGGGGGGAAAGCCAGAGCTCAGGAGCCAGACTGCAATGGCACAAAGCCAGTGTGCTGACTTCACATATGCTGAAGTCAGTCAGATACAGTGAGTGTGCATCTTATGGTTGACACAAAATGCAATTTGTTCGTTTCTTGCAGCTCTTAGTTAATTAACATTTTATATTAACATATAAACATATATGGGAATTATAAATTGTTGTTGCAGTTCATCAGTTTGAGAACAAGTTTCTAACTCCTACCAAGACCAACCAGAGCAAACCTCATCTGGGTACAAAGATATTTCACTTCACTCAGTAGTGATGGGCAAAAATCAATGAACAAATCTTTTTGAGCAGCTCTTGTAAGTGTACCAGGTCAGCCTGACAAACTTTTGAGTGCTTGTGAATCACTGACTTTCCCCACTTGCTGTTATGGTGTAGTCCTGTTCACGCTGCCTGCTACAGTGAGTGAGCGAGAGACTATTTTAAAAAAGTCAATACCTTCAACACCGAAGCCCAATAACGCAGTCACTTACCCCCTCCATGACTGTTCTGACTTTGTTGTGTTAATGAGCTTTTTTAAATAATATATATTTTAAAAAGCTGTTATACAGTAATGAAAAAGGAACTGATAAGGAATGTTGATGGTTGTTTTAGAGAATGTATAAAGTACTGGAAATTCAAAATGAATTTTGTTTATCTGTATGAGCATCATTGTTTGATGTTGCAGGCCAACAAGTGAAAAAGACTCGTCTCTGGAGTACTACAGCTTTGACAGTGTTGCAGTGGATGGTACAGAGTTCAGTGACAGGAGCATCATGCAGCCAGACGAGTTACAACAGGTCGGCTCTCCTTTGGATCAAGTGGAGGAAAACAGCACAGTGGAACTTTGTCAGGATCACATGGTCTGTGGTAACGAGAACACTGCAGATAATGATGGTTTCCGATGCGTCGAAGATCAGAGCGACAGCTTCCACAGCATCATGAGCGACGATAAGAGCATCGTCATCTGTCTGACCAGCAAAACTGTGAAAGCACACACCACCGGGGTTCACTCGGCTCCTGTCATCTCTGACAGTGAAGCGCAGGCAGCCAGCAGTGAGACCTTGAAGTCTGATTCGTCTGCCGTGAAGATTAACACTGCAGAAACATCCGCCTCCCCTCTGCCCCGCGCTTCTACCTGTGTCGTTATGGTCGGCACTGAGCGGGCACCGCGCACGTCAGCTGGCACCCAAACTGAGGATCCAGAAACAGCAGACAAGCATGTTATCACTGAGGTCCACATGGCAGACCTGGACTATCTCGCTGAGGTAAGGTTTTCAATCTAAAGAGCAAACATTAAAATAGCTTCAGCAAAACGTTACACAACCTTGTTTTAACGTTTCAGGAATTTATCAAACTCAGCATGGCTCAGGAGGAACATAGAGAGCAAAAAGAGAAAAGGAAGAGGTAATTATCTGATACACACAGTCCTATATTAACCCTTTAAACCTCAGCAAAATGAATTGATTGTTTTTTTTTTCTAAAAAAAAAAATGGGAAGAAGGTAATGAGCAACGAAAGAAGAAATGACCCAAAAATGAGCAATAAATTAGTGAATGCTACAAGAGTTCTCTCTGAAAAATTGTTAAAAAATACCCAAAACAAAACAAACAAAAAAATAAATAAATGAAAAAGAAAGTAAAAACAAAAACAAGGCACGACTTTTAGAAAGGGCAGAAAAAAAATGAAATCTGTAACTTAATTTTAAGTACGTATGTAATTTTCATATCAAATTGCTCATTGCCTTTTTTCTGATCTTTTAAAGCAAAATTCACCAGTTTGCTCTGGGTTCAAATGTTTAAATACTCTTGAAAGGCATCTGAAAGCAGCACAAGATACTATAAACTTGGCGCCAGGGAATTTCTTCTGTAGTAGGACTAACATTTAATTATATATACTATACTTCTTTGCAGTTTGGGCTGTTCATTGACGAAGGACTGTGACTGTATCCAGCGTGCTCAGCAGGCAGAGCTGCACCTGCTCGCCCTGCAGTACGCCGTGTGCCGACAGCACTGCTGGAGACTCTTCTGCACGTCTGCTGAGGGAGGCCAGCTCCCCCCAACGTAAGAAATATCAGTCAATGTTGATCAGACTTGACCTTTGTTATTCCACTGGGACAGTTCTCGAATGTAAAATATTCATCCAGAAGGATTTGTGTTGTGCACATCAGCAGTGAAAAAACCTCCAGGTGTTAAAGGTTACAGATTTTCTGAAGTGGGGTTGTATGAGGTACATATTCACAGTCAGTCAGTAGGTTTTCTATGCACAGTTCAGTCGAGCTACAGTTAAAGCTTCATTAGGTCATTTAATCTGACTGCTGCCCTTGTCCCTGTATACAAGCACCGAGGGAGAATCCATTTATTGACGGAAGTATGTTCGGCTCCACTGCCGCAGGGGGAGATATGCCCCCTTTCAGCTAGTTTTAATAAATCTGTATTATTCATACAGTCTATGAGATAGACCCAATCACAATCCCAACTGTTTATTTAATTACTAATGACGGGGTAGAAAGCTACCACATCACGTACATATAATCAAACTGCGCTGAGCAAACTCTTCGTTCATTGGTTACTTTGAAGTAAGACCGTTTTTTGTTTACTGTAATTACTCCCCTCTCTCTTTAGCCCAAAGAACCCTCCTGTCAACATTTCAAGCGTTCTGCAAAAACTAGACTCCGACTACAGTCAGATGAGGGATAAGATCGTGGCAGGAGTCCCTCTGGAGCAACTTGAGTCTCTGTCTGTTGATTCTGAGAAGATTACCACAGGAGCAAGATACTCCCCTGCACAGGTGACACTCTGCCTGCTAACCAATAATGCCCAAATACTGAAAACCGTCTGTGTTTTATATATTTGGAACCACAGCAGTGACAGAAATGGTCTCATTTTCCCGGTTTAGATCATTGCTGATGTCCTTGGAGATGTTCCAACTTGGTATGTTTGTACAGACACGCATGTGTGTCTGATGTGATTCAATTTCAGCGGTTTA
Source organism: Plectropomus leopardus (assembly GCF_008729295.1). Classification (NCBI taxonomy): domain Eukaryota; kingdom Metazoa; phylum Chordata; class Actinopteri; order Perciformes; family Serranidae; genus Plectropomus; species Plectropomus leopardus. The sequence goes on along the minus strand of NC_056472.1, from coordinate 31,669,565 downwards.
GCAGACTAGACTCCCTACACGCTGTAATGTTTTAATTTCTGATCCCAAGGAGCTCTGAGGAGCAGAAGAAACCTGAAACATCAGAGCAAAAATGTTCTGATAACAAAAGCAGAAGCAGCTGCAGGGTATGTTTACACACTGAGACGTCAGAGTCCAACTAAAACCAAACCTCTCATGTTGCTTTATTGATCCTAACTGGGCCCAATTTTGTTCTCATCAGTCTCAACAGCTTTGGTGTTTGACTCGTCTTAAACAGGTCAAGAAGGAGAACAGCAAACCGAGGAGAGCTGTCACTCTTGTCCCCTGGGACAAAGATGTTCTCCATAAAGCAGACAAGCCAGAAGAAAAGCAGACAAGTAAGCAAAAGCATCCCTCTCACACTTTAAATAAAGGACCGGGGCCCCATGCAGAAACTATGGTAAAATAAAAATAAGAAAGACAAGCAGTTATGATATTTATATGTAATGAGGCCCCCGGGAAGTAGTCATTGAAATGAAGGTGGGCCGTTCTGCGTGTGGACAGCAGCTGAATGCAATGAGCTCAGCACATGTGAGGCGTGGTACGATGCTGAAGAAGACCTGGAGCCCGCAGGAGCTGCAGCGGCTGCCGAGACGGGACAAGAGTCGGACCCAACCGTGATCGCAAAAGATGTGACGAACAGTAAGTGGTCAGTGAATATAGCTAAGGCACTGGAAATGCACATATAGAGATTTTAAACTGATTATTTGAATGCGTTTTAACCACAGAATCAGCCAGCGAGGACGTCAAGAGCTCCGTCCTCTGTGTTTCCAATCTGCCCGCCAGTGTGACTGACGTGAGTTTGGACATTTTTGCTGCTGACAAACACAACCACATCAATGTATTTCTGATTTAAGTGCTATTATTGTTGTCATATGTAATTGAATATTAACCCTTTTAAACCAAGCATATTGTTTTAATTTCTTTCAAAAGCACAGGGGGAATGCAAAAAGCTGCTTAACAAAACATGGCCCAAAAAGCAGCAAAAACCAGAAAATGACTTTGAAAAATCAAAAACGTTTACCTAGAAGAAGTGCTGAAAATAAAAAATGATGTATATGTATGTAATTATATCATATATTTTATCATATCATATTTTTTCTGTAACTTAATATTAAATATACAAATGTTATAATTATAAAAAATGATTTTCTAGACATTTTCCCTATTTTTTGACTATTTTCTAATAATCCAATTTTTTTTTAAGGAAAATTTCTTGGTATTGTTGGGACATTTCTTGCCAAGTAGCTCGTTGCCTAATTTCCCCATCTTTATGGAAGAAATGAACCAGTCTGCTCAGTTTTTGAAAGGTTATATTACTTGTAAAAGGCATCTGAGCGCAGCACAAAAAAAACTGACAGTCTTCAGAGGGGTAATAGCAGTTCAGATTTTGAAGAGTTGCTGCGTTGTGTGTCACCGTACCGGGCAGCAGAGGGCAGTGCAGGTTTTGAATTATATCTTTTGTCTTTGTCAGAGTGATGTGATGCTGTGGTTTGAGAAATACCGTCCCTCTGAAGTCAGCATCAGTGCTTTGAAGAATGATTTGAGGTGAGCGGCCGCTCTGCTGTCTGATGTTTTTAACACGTCACTTTCAGTCCTTCGTACGTGTGTCAGATTCATGTGTTGTTGCATCTAGAAGCACAGATGTTCCTCTTCTAAACATTATATCTTTGTTTTGTTAATCCTTATTCATCAGCGTCAGTTACAAGTCACACTCTTAATGCAGCTGTTCGATAAGCAATTTGCCTCCCATACCGACACATTACTGTCAGTCTTACTGCTGCCCGTCTCTCTGGCTGCGTTCTCCAGAGTTGCCATAGTGATTTTAAGCGGAGTCCAATCTGCCGAGGCTGCAGCGAGAGAGCTGAATGGCTGCTGCGTGCAAGGCCATGCTTTACATGTGGAGCACATCAACAGAGCCCCTGGTGGGAGCCAGAACCAGAGCCAGAACCAGAACCAGAGCCAGGCTTCAGCCTCCATCAGGGGGCCCGGGTCTTCACGGGAGGCCGCCAAACCACAAAACTCCAGGACTGACTCCAGCTGCACTGACAGAAAGGTGAGAATGTGAGGAAGGAAAGTACGAGATCTGCTTTATTCAGAGAAACTGATGATGTTTTGAAGAAGTAAAACTTGTGGTTTCTTGGCTCATGCCTGCTGTTAGACTGTTCTGTTAGGATGTTTCTATTGCACCTTTTGTACGTACATTTTCTGTTCTTTATATTCCTCTTTTATTTTATAGTTTTATATTACTTCTGTATTTTAAATTTTATTCTATTTAAAGTTACTATTTTTGTTCTTCCTGTTATTTGTTTTGCACCAAAACACGGAGTCAAATTCCTTGTATGTGTAAATATACTTGGCAATAAAACCAGATTCTGATTCTGATATGGTCATGAACCAAACTCCTCTTAAAGTGGACCAGGAAGCTGACCAATAGAAAGAGACCGTACAATTGCACATGTAAAAAAAATCAGTTTCCTGCAACATTATTAATGATGATGATTAATAATAATAACACAGATCATATAGGAAAATGTACTGATACTAACTGCAAAAATGAAATAGAAATGTGTAAATATAGCAATAAAGACCACAAAATATAGATATATAGAGTATATCTAAATAAGTAAGATGATAAAGTTTTGAAATTTTCATTCATGAAAATCTGTTAGAACCCTGTATAAACAAAACCGTAACAATAGTAATCACGGGTGGCAGCCCTGAAATAAAGCATAACGCCATTATAGAGATATTCAATAATTCAGTGTATCCTGAAAAATTAAACAGTTTTGATTAATTTCTCTGTCGTCTCTTCAGCTGATAACTCAGCCGCCGCTCAGCTCCGGCATCAAGAACAGGAAGGTGGTGTGCATCTCCCCGACAGCGAAGGGAACCTGCGTGCCTCAACACTACGGCACCATGGGCAGCTTCGACACCCTGATGGCAGAGCTGACACAGCGCCACCCCGACGTCGCGAGGCAGAGGATTGTGGACGCTCTGATGGAGCTGAAGGACAAACACCAGGGCGTCCTCAGCGGCCTGCCGCTCAGGACCATCAGGGAGATGACGTCCGAGCTCCTGAGCAGGCAGCCAGCTCCGCGCAGTTAGGAGGAAGCAGTGCTTCAGATGTTTTCTTTGAAAACTACCTCGACCCCTCGAGTTTTCCTTTAGAACTCAGATGTTTGACAGAAAGGGGAAATAGTTCTTCTAAAAGGAATTAGAAAAAACGTTCTAAAACTGTGTTTTACTTCACCGTAGAGACCATTCCTTCAAAGTAGCATCAGATGGTTTATTTACCGCTTTTTGTTTTGGATATTTGAAAGTTTGAGGGCACACTTCACACAGTGCCTCCTCTGTCAGTTTTTTGGGAGTTACATGAAAATGTTATTATTTTAATTTGTTTTTAATCAGAGTTTATACAGATTTCTGGTATGGTGTTGAAGTTAAAGTTGTTCACAGAGCATCTTTGGTTGTATTTTATGTCGTCTGTAAGTGAAAAGGATATTTTCCTTACGTTAGCTTTGTTCTGCTCAATGTCAGCTGCTTTCTGTTTGATTCAAGGGCTTTTCATTTCAATTCAGATGCTTAATTGGCATGAGAAAATATGTTTACATTTGCCAAACAAGTGTTAAATAAAAACGAAAAAAATTGTACAAAATAACTAAAGCACTCTAATATTGTTTTACTGCAGACACGCCATCCACAAGGAGACAAGGCGAGCTTTGGTGAAACTTCATATGTTGAATCTAAGCTGAGAGATGATGTTTATTAAAAAATAGACTCAATGAAATGAGAAAATAATAATATTATTATATAATAAAATAAATAATATTATTATAGCCTAATTTTGAAAAGCCCATTTTGTATGCAGAGCGGTGTGAGTGTTTGACACAGCACAAAAAATAACAATTTATAAAAATCAATATTGCTACAAATCATTGACATATCCAAGGCTGTGATAATAAAAAATCTACTTAGCATGTAGTATATTCAAAATAATAATTATTAATTATTATTAGTATTTAAATTAAAATTAAAATAAAATTAAATTTTAAAATTTAAAAACATAGTGGAATCATGACAAAAAACGGCATTTAAATGGTTAAAATTCTGTAAATTAATAAATATCTGATATTTATGATTAGGACTGTTGCTGGTTAAAAGAATAAACTCAATGAAAGTAAAAAAAAATTTGTTATTTCATTCAGTACTAATCATAAATATTAAATATTCATTAATTTTCAGAATTTTAACCCTTTAAATTCCAGGTTTCTGTCACGATGCCACGTGTTTTCAGATCAAAAAACTATTATTACCAATATACTGCATGCAATGTAGACTTTATTATTATCACAACCAAGGCTATGTCAATGATTTGCAGCAGCATTGATTTTTTTTTTAATATTACTTTTTGTGCAGTGTCAAATACTGAAACCAATACCGCTCTGCACACAAAATGCGCTTTGCAAAATCAATGTTTCTGATAGTTTTTATAGGCAGCCTGCAGCCAGTAGTCCTCTTCCCGGAAGCCACCACTAGGTGTCCGCAGCATCCTGCAGGCTGCAAGTCAACCTCAGCGCGGTGCCAACTGTGCAACACAGCAGCGAAGGGGTTAATGTAATCCCTGCATGGGAATGGGCGGAGATTCCAGCTAGCACTCAAACCGGACAAACCGAAAAGGCAACAGTCAAATCTGGAAAAGAAAGCCGCTGTTGGATTTGCACGCGTGTTTGTTTGTGTATTAAGTGTTTTTCTTTTCTTTTCTGCTCCACGTTTGCACAGATTTCGTACCGGAGTCGGACCGAGAAGTGAAATGAAATCGACGGGGAAGTTTTGGAGTTGCTGTCAGCTATGGGTGAAGTAGTCAAGACGTGGAGGGCTCTGGAGAGGCGTCCAAACAGAGAAAGTCAAACTCAACAGGGCTGAGAGGAGCGCTCGCTTTCTGCACACTGTCAAACAATGGGAGAGTCTGCGTGATTTCACACGGACCCGTCAGTATGAGCACAGGAGGAGCGCGTCGGTGGAGCTGTTTACGCATGTGGTTTGCACACAACCAGCAGGACTAACTCCAATGAGCCGTCTGATGGTGAAGCCATAAATCGGTGACAGAGATATAAATCACGCGCAGCGTTTATAAACACGCCGAGTGACAGCATGTGCAGCCCGGGGACGTGGATGTGGCGAGCGGCTCTGTGCTGCATGCTTCTGGAAACATTTCTGCACACTGCCAGAGGTAAGACAAAGCGCGCCTGTCTGCTCTGCAATAAATTCTCTTTCATCTACTATCAGCCTGTTTTTGCAGCATCGCACAGTGGGTTCAGTGTTTGGAGCACAAACACGAGGAGTGCACAGCTTCTGGAAACTGGAGCCACATGGAGGCGAGAGAAACAAGTCAACATTTGGTTGTTTGTGTTTACTGACAGTTGACAGAGGAGAGGTGACTTAGAGAGGAAGGAATAAACTGTGTTCTTTCATTCAAAATCTCCCACAACAATTCAATGAATTGTGTAATATGCAAATCTTTAACACAGTCTAGTCGTGAGAAACCTGGGAGAATTATGGAACAAATAAACATTTTCAGACCTAGAGAAGTTCTGGAAATATAAATTTCACATTCAAGTTTTGGAAAAGTCATTGAACGTTGTTTCCGACACCTGTAGAATAACGCATGTGTGTCCAAAGACTGTCAAAAAAATTGAAAATCCTACAATAATTTGTGTTTTTACAGTTTTTTTATTATGATAAATGGCATTATTTTGGAAGAAAACATGGGTAGGTTTGGAAGGTGGGGTTTCTCTAAAAATCACCATTAAAAAAAACCAACCAAACAAAGAGAAAAAAAGAGAAAAAAAACGAATTTTCCAACATTTTAGAGAACAAATGTTGCCAAATAATTTTAAATAATAATTTATTTTTTTAAAAAAAGAAAAGAAAAATGGATTTACAAACCACCACGAATAAAATAAAATAAAATACCAAAAAATATAAAGAAAAAATGGCAGAAATTTGTAGGGCAAAAAGTCACCAGAATTGAGAACAATATTTTTTTTGGGTGAAAAAATAAATATAAAAAGGCTTTTTAAAATATCACCACAAACTTTAAAAATTTTTAAAGAAAAAAAATCACCAAGAAATTTTAAAGAAAAGATAAATGAGCTAAAATCATTTCTGTTGCTCATTAACATCTTCCACTGTTTGAAAGAAATCAAGCCAAAATGATCAGATTTTAAAAGGTTGTAGATGTTGGAACAAAACCAACATCCTTACACGTGTAGATTAATAAAAATACATCTAAAAATAAAATGCACCCTAATGTGACACCACAAGCTACAGCTACAAATATCACTGAGCTGCATAAACATCCTGCAGACTCACTAAAAACTAAAATGATCACAAACTTGAGTGCTGTGTTGTGTTGCATTACTTTGCACAGGGCTGTCTGTTTTTCCAGTCTCCAATTTAATAAGTAACCAATCAGTGATTGTTTCTCTGCTTCAGTCTCAGTCCTGTTACCGTCTCTGTCTCTGCTCTCCTCCCACGCCTCCTCAGGTCTTAACATGTGTATGAGCGGCAGCGCTACGTCATGTGAAGAATGCCTCCTGATTCACCCCAGCTGCGCCTGGTGCGCACAAGAGGTATAACGAACCAGTACTTTAAGGATTTACACATGACTGTGCAGGTTTCTGCCCCAGCTGTCTGCAAACTGAGAATATGTTACATTTGCATGCTTCATACTTCATAGCAGAGTTTCTACAGTGACGTAGCGAATCAACTGACTTTGAAACTCATTGGATGATGGAGGCAGTGACACCGAGGCAAGACGTCTGGCAAACTGTCTGAGACCAACGAAAAACAAAAACAGTTGTGTTAGTCACCAGATGTGGGTGTTTTGTAGTGACTTGTCCGTGTACTGACAGCTGGGGTGGTGCTGGAAGACATCAGTGCTTTTTCAACTAGGAAAGTGGCACAAAATGTGGTTGATTTTTTTTTTTTTTTTTTTTTTACATTTCCTGCAGGAATAGTGACATAATTATTATTATTATTATTATTATTATTATGTCTGACCCAGAGGAATCACTGCGATTCTTGTCGGTACAGTGACTAAAAATCCCTTAAAAAAAAAAAAAAAAAAAAAATACAGAAAATTCGCTTCATTTCCTGCCGGGATAGTGACACAAAAAGTGTTTTTTTTTTTTGTTGTCTTTTTTGTTTTCTTTCATTTTTAAACCGAGGAATTGCTGCATTTCCTGCTGGGAAAGTGGCACAAAAAGTGGCTTAATTTCAACCGACGACATCGCTGGATTTTCCAGCTGGTATAGTGGCGTGAAACATGGTTGTTTTGTACACACCACTAGTTTTCCAGCAGGGATTTTGCCCCCAAAAGGGATATTTTAAGCCAAAACACAATATTTTACTAACTACAACCAACTGGTTTTGGTGCCTTAACTTAACTAAAAAATTAATTAATGTCAATTTTTAAGGTATTCGCTACATAACACCCTACATATGTACCCTTTCCATGGTGTGCAGAAATGTTAAATGCCAACGTTTGTTCTGGTGACTGTTGAGTGTTTCCACAGAGGTGAAATAATGATTGCACGCCACACTTGTCATTATATTTCAGCCCCTGGTCTCTTTTCATAACAGTCAGTAATGGCAGGTTTGTGTCTCTCCATCCATCAGGAGTTCGGGAGAGGGCGGACTCTGACGTCGCGCTGCGATTTTATTCAAAACCTGCAGAAGAGGGGCTGCGAGGCACGGTTTGTCGAGTACCCCATCAGCAGAATCTCCATCCTGGAGAACAGGCCTCTGAGTTCTAAAGGGTCTGGGTCGACCCAGTTCGACGTGGTCCAGATTATGCCTCAGAAGATCTCGCTCAGCCTGCGGCCAGGTAAACATATACACGCAAAGTCAGGAATTACCTCTGAACAAGCCCGAGAGAAGATCCATTTTCTTATAATACAAAGCTGAATGCAGATTCTTCTCTGCCGTCCCTCCAGGAGCTCAGACGTGGTTCGGGCTGCAGGTGCGGCAGGTGGAGGACTACCCAGTGGACCTCTACTACCTGATGGACCTCTCTCTTTCCATGAAAGATGATCTGGACACCATCCGTAACTTGGGCACCAAGCTGGCCCTGGAGATGGGCAAACTCACCAGCAACTTCAGGCTCGGCTTCGGTTCCTTCGTGGACAAAAACATGTCGCCCTTCTCCTACACGGCACCCAAGTATCAGGAGAATCCGTGCAATGGGTGAGTACAGGCAGCAGGATTTACTGCAGGTTTCAGCAGGGTGGTGCTCTGATGAATTTTGGATTTAAATACTAATGGCAGGAGTGGTACAGTCATGAAAAACCTGGAAAAGTCATGGAATTTGCAAGTAGCAAGTTTTGGAAAAAGTGAAACATACCCTAAAAGTTTTGGTAAGTCATGGAATTTTGTTTCACAAACCTGTGGTATAACACGTAATGTGTTCAAGTACTGTCAGAAATTTAAATATACCACGATATTTCTGTTTTTTTCAGTTTCTGGCTGGGATTAATGGTGCAATTTTGTGGTTTTTAAAGAAAAATAATGCCAATTTTTTTCTTTAAAAATTACCAAAATATATACAAAATATATGGCTTATGGGTTTGAAAGGCTTGTTTTCTTAAAAAAAAATCACTCAAAAATTGTAAAGAAAAAAATTGCCAATTTTCTTTTTTTGTTAAAAATCACTAAAAGTTTTTATTTGAAAAAAAAAAAGGCTTTTTTAAGATAACATGTTTTTCTCTAAGTATTAAGTTCTAATCCTGTTCTGAAGTCACTATTCTTTAAAATAATATGTTTATATATTTAAATAAGCTTTTATAAAATAATTACAAAGAACAGAACAGAAGAATTTATGGTCTTAAAAATTTGCTGAAAAGTCACGGAAAATTAGTGGTAAACAGTGTATGAAATTATATGTTGTCAGCCAGGTTAAATTTAGTCCAAGCAACAAAAATGTGCATCTGTTGAGCCTAAAAACTGCTCTCTCGTGACATAAATGGGCCAGAAAGGGAAATCCTGAAATAATAATTTACTCTGACCCACACGTTCTATTTTTGCGCGTTCATAAATCATGTATGGCGAGACTTCCTGCAGTGGTAAAGATGAAAGATTTTTCCTTATCTGATAAAGCAGAGCGTATCAGCAGGTCTTGCAAACAGCCCGTTCACCTCACGCACTCTGCAAGGTTTGTTGATGAGGACAAACTGAAAGGGAGCAGAGCAGATCGAGGGTGAAAAGCTGCGGCACACGATGTTTGCCCCGGAGGTGAGACCGCACTGCACTAACTCAGCGGCCGCCATCGCGCATCACTTCCCATCTGGGTTATGGCTTTGGTTGGCTGCACGCATGTGTGTGTGTGTCAGTCACTAACAGTGAAGCACGGCAGGGAAATATTAAAGGGGATAGATGACAGCGCTTTGACCTCTGAGCGGCCCAGTTTCACTTCTGCTGATGCTCAACCCGTTTGCACTGATGAGAACACGACCTATTGTTCCATGTTGGTTCTATAAGAAAACTATTATTTCTTGCAAACCTTCCAAAAATAATGCAAAACAATCCAAAAATAGAAATTTATTGATGAATTGAAGCCATCAGGAACCATGTTTAACAGTTGCCCGTTTCACACAGAGATTGTGCTTTAGAGCTTCTACTGAGCCTCTTCTTTATAACGCTCTTAAATTTTTACAACAAACCAAACGACGACGACATGATTCTAATCCATTAGGACTGGGCGAAATATCGAAATATTTTTTTTTTAGTGATTAATGTGATTTTTGTGGTTTAGCGGTTTTTAAAATGAGAATCCAAATTATCCCTTTAACTGTCTCCGCTGCTGTCTTTGGGCTTCTGTAGTTCGTAGTGGACTTCGCCCTCACCCCACGCTCACCTGCTAGAGATACACACACACACACACACACACACACACACACACACACACACACACACACACACACACAACAGCATGACAGCAAGCATTAATGACAATGAAAAGTACTTTTCCAAAGACGGTACCGTCTCTTCAGTTATGTGGAACTGGTTCCGTTTTGCAGCATCAGATCTCAAACAAACCACAGTCAGAAGTTTGTTTAAAGAGGCTGTTGCAGCTAAAGGCAGCAGCACGACCGATTTATTTCAACATCTCAATATGTGTCTTGTTCTGAAATGCACAAGGCCGCGTCAGCCCACAAACAAACATTAAAAAGCAGCCGATATTAGTGGAATCATTTTCCCGTTGTGTCCCGTGTGACAGGAAAGCGACCCGCTGCAAAGCTGTTACTGATGCAGTCACGCTGCATATTGTTAAAGATACAGTGCCCATAAATAGACACCGCTCTGTCTCCCCTTCCCACAGTCAGACATTATATACAGAACGTCGAGGCGAGATAATAGTGCAATATTCCCGCCTTGGACAGGCAGTGAAAATGTCACACAATAACAAACTAATGGATTGAGGCAGCGGTCGATCAGTAACTCCAGTGTTCAGCGAGGTAAAATTACTGTTTTTGTCTGTGGAGTCTGGCTTTGAAGAGACAATAGATCATTTTTACTCTCAATTCAGTTTTAAATCTTAAGGTTTTAGTGAGAACGCATGTATTGGCTGGATAACTGAACTGACTGGATAAATGAAGCTTGTATTACACTGCAAGAGTTTTCATCACGATTTTTCTCAGTTTTTTTGATTCTGTTCACCTTGACGGCATGGGAGAAAAACAAAGTTTTTGTCATAAATCTATAAACACATTAACACCGTGAATAATTAATGTACAAATAATCATTAGTGGGGTGAAATCCTCCTTTAAGAGTTTATGATTTAATATTTTATGCGGTTATCAAAACAAAAGTAACCCATAATAATTTGCTAGGATTTATGCGATTTTTAAAATGAATTTTTGTACACATTAAGTCAGTCAGTTAGATAAACTGAGGCGTAACCTTTTTACTGTTGTGAATGTTGTGCTGATGAGACTTTTAGAGGAAATATCTTCATTTAAACCTCTCTCTTTTTTAACCCTGCACAGATACAAACTGTTCCCCAACTGCGTCCCCACCTTCGGTTTCCGCCACATCCTCTCACTGACGGACAAAGTGGACCGCTTTAACGAGGAGGTGCAGAAGCAGATGGTATCTCGCAACCGGGACGCTCCAGAAGGCGGATTTGACGCCATCCTGCAGGCTGCAGTTTGTAAGGTGACAACAGTCTCATTTCTTAATCTCTTTTCTTTAAGAGGCTTAGTTTCATCTGTTATTGAGTAGTCTTTATTTTGAGACTCTCTGAAGGCTCACTGACTCGGTTACACTTAGCAGGGTTTTTATGATCATGACAAACCTGGAAAATCATGGGATCTGCAAATAGCAATTTCCCGACTTGGGAAAGTTTTGAAAAACTAAATATACCCTGAAAGTTTTGGAAAAGTCATGGAGTTTTGTCTCACAGACCTGTATAATAACACATGATTTGGAAAATTCAACAAAAATTCATCAACATTTTAAAAAAAAAAATTGCTAAAATTCTTAGATTTTTTTTAAATTAACAGACAAAAAGCTCAAATTCTTTCTTAAAAAATAAATAATCAAAAATTAAAATATTTTTTAAAGGAAATATGCCCTCCAAACCTGTGGGCCTGTGGATTATTTGAAAGGTGTGTTTTATTTTTTATTTTATTTTTTCATCACCCAAAAATAAATAAACTATATATATTTTTAATTTTTAATCACCAAAAGAAGGGGAAAAAATCAACAAAATGATTTGCCAAAAGTCTTTAAAAACCAGTGGTAAATGAATACAAAATACAGCTACTTAAAGTGGCATGCCCCTCCCTGACAGCCAAAATATAAAACACAAGTCCCTCCCCTGTGCTTAAAAAATTATTTCCCCCCTTTTTACAACACCCCCTCCCCTCTCATAAATAACAAACAGTCCATATTTTATATTTAAATGTTAGTTCTATTCCTGTTCTAAAGTCTTTATTTTTTAAATAATATATTTTTAAAAAAGCTACAGATGTGAGGTCTTTAAAATTGGCCTCAAAATCATGGAAAAGTCTTTGAATTTTATTGGTTTAGATGTGTGTGAGCCCTGATTGAGTGACAGCACACATTTGGCTCAGACGGCAGGGAAAGCCGCTGAGGTGCCCCCGTGACAAGCGTCTGGCCTATTTGCTTGTTAATGAAAAGCACCAGGGGGGATAGACAGGAAGTGCAGTCTGGTGCAGCTGGTTAAACATGAGGACGAGTCGCTCGCCGGCCCCGTCGTATCCCTGTTTTCCTCTTCCAGTTTAATTGTTTTCTGCAGGAAGAGAATGACATCCTGCGAGTAGCTCCTGCCTTGTAATTTACTCTGCTGCACTATTTCAAACGCTCACTGGTTAGGAGGCCGAGCTGAGTCTGTCCGAGGATCATTGATCCCGTTTTTTTTATTGTTGTTCGTCAGGCCGGCAATTTAATGTGAAGGTTAGCACGTGAAGATCGCTTAAAATACATCAACTGAGTTGAATAGTTTTGTGTCAAACAGAAAAGAATTATAGAAAAATAGCTAAAAAAAACTCAAAAATGTCCAGAAAGCCCTATTTATTATGTAGACTATAATAATTATTTTGATTTTTTTATTTAAAATCATGTTTCAGAATGAATTTTTTAAATGTATCACTTTTACAGGTCATTTCCTTGTTCATTGTGTTGTTTTTTTTTTTTGAAAGAAAGTAGGCCAGTTTGCTTGAATTTCAAAGGGTCACAAAGAATGAATAGACAAAAAAAGAAACAGCTGCGCAGCATTTCATTATTAATTCAGAAGAAGAAGGATGAATGTGAACGTTATAAATGAGCTTCGAAGCTTTGAGCTTGTGATACAGCTTTGATTTGGTCTCAGGTTTTCTGTTGGCTGATTGTTTTTTTGCAGAAAAAACTTCCACGCATTGCTTAACTTTTAAAATAAACATATTTATTGATTCTGTAACGCTGAAATGCCACATAAAATGTACTTATATTGGAAATTCGACGCTGTGTCGGAGTTTCTCTGCAGTTTGTCTCCGGCTCGTCTCACCTATGTTTCAAAATAGATGTGTAAAGTGTTCGTTTGCTCTGGGCTGTTATAAAATAACTTGCATGCTTTGTCGATGAGTTGAACGCACTTTATCTCCTTGCAACATATGTGCTTTCCTCAATAACAGGAAACACTCATTAGTGTGTGTGTAAGGCTCAACCTTCCCACACACAACATAGAGTTTGTGTCTGTATTTCCTCTGATGGGGAAATGATCCTCAGCTCTTTGTGTTCTGTACGGGCGGAAAATAATGAACAAAAGAAAGCGGCTGCAATGTTGTGTTTCTTTGGCTGCATTCATTAGTCAGCACTCTGTCAAACGCTCACGAGGCCTGCGGCAGAAAACTGCGGCTGTTACGCTCTCACTGTTTTTGGATCAGTGGTTCTCAAACTTGTGGAAAATGATGACGAGTTCTCAGTTAAATGACGATAGAGCCCAGAATGTCGAGGCGTTTGCTTGTTTCGATATGTCGTTTAGAGCTGCAAAAATCAGTCGATCGACAGGAAAATTTGTTGGCAGCTAATCTGATAATTGAGTAATCACTGTAGTCACCAACCCTTAGAAATTTGAGTATATTGGCTTGATTTTTTGTAAAAAAACATGGGAAGAAGGCAACAAGAAGTTAAAGAAGAAATGGCCCAGAAATTGGCAAGAAATTATTAGAAAGTATAAGAAAATTAATTTTAAAAAGATATAAAAATAATAAAATGTATTATTTAATTAAAATTAAAGTTATAATAATTATGTAACACAATTTAAAATGTGATTGTAATAATTTGCTCTAAATATAGTTTTATAGTTTTATTATAGTTTCTATTTTTTTTCTTTTTTCCTTCAACATTTTCCCCCTAGCTTTTTAAAAGTTAGTTTTCTAAATCTACCAGTTTCTTGAAATTTATAAAACAATTCTCACCAAGTTGAAGTTAAAAAGTTAAAGTTAAAAAAAGATAGAAAATTAATCAGATCTAATTAGTTACATTACTTTGATGAAGTACTTAGTGTGACTTATTACTTTTTTAACAGGGTAACTAGTGATATGTAACCCATTACATTTTAAAAGTAACCCTCCTACATTCATCCTACATGATGATAAACAATGTAACACGAGTGTTTGTCATTCTGAGCTTCAGGCCGTGTTTCACTTTTTTGTGATATTTTATTGACTTGATTCATTGAGAAAATAATTTACACATTTACTGATAATAAAAGCTAATAAAAAATAAAATAATCATTGTAGCAGCAGCCCTGATCTTGTTTCTGTCATCTGTAAATGAAATGTCTCTGCTTATCCTGTCTCTAATCATTAACCCAATAATCAAACCAAATCACGGTCATCGATTAAGTCCGCTGCACACGCAAGAAGAAAGCCTCAAACCTGTCTTTGCTGCACCCCGTAAACAGAAGGAGATCGGTTGGAGGAAGGAGGCTTACCACCTGCTGGTGTTCGCCACAGACGACGTCCCTCACCTCGCTCTGGACGGTCGGCTGGGAGGACTCGTCGAGCCGCACGATGGACTCTGCCACCTCGACGAGAAGAACGAGTACAGCGCCTCCACGCAGATGGTAAGATGAGCTGTTTCTGTTTGGCTCACAAACAACAGTGTCTGACCTCATCTGAAAAACCCCTCCACTGTCTTTCTCATAAAGGAATAGTTTTAGGAAATATGAAGTTAAAGTAACCTTGAAAGACAGAAACACATATTTTTCCTCTTATCTTCTGTGCTTTTTATCAGTCCTGATGGTTTTGGTGTGAGTGTTGGAGATGTCATTCGTGGTGATCTGTGGATTATCTTCAGTAACAGAGTCATGATTTCTAGAAAGAGACATTGCTGTTGGGTTTCACAAATGTATTTTTTGGCTCTTTGAGCGCCACAAGCTGAGTGCCATTTAGTTTTACTGTGTTGTACAGAAGACAGACATCTCTACGGCCGATATCTCCGACACTCGGCAGCTCACACCAAAATAACGGCACTATGGGTACGGGGTAAAATATGTGGTTTTAATTTTGGGGTAGAAAGACATGAGCAGCATTATTTCAGCAACACAATGCATGAAAGTGTGCAACATTTTTTGCTAACTGCTGTTTTCCAAATTTGGATCTTACAGCAGTGAATTCACCGTGCAGCTTTACGTTGTCCAAGTTGAAACGTAGAATTAAGTGTAACACACATTCCCATAGTTCAGTAAAGCTCAGGTACTTTTCCATACAAAACCCAGCTGAGTGGACGTTGGAATTCCCTGTGTTTACTCAAAGAATGACTAAGAGGTATGTCTCCTTCTTTAATGACATGGAGCTTTTTATGATACCATGTTAACCTTGTTTTTGGATTTCTGGCTCCTCTTGGCTCTTATCCAAACATAGAAGACTGGAGTTGAGTTCATTATATGTTCATGTGTTGAAAGATGTTCAAAGAAAGACTTTCAGTGAATTCAGCACGAGTGAAATGAGGCATTTTTTAAATTCTCATTGACCCGGCAACTTGAGTAAGAACACATTCTTGTTATTAGCCGCAGCCTGCAGCGGTAATTGCAGAGGGAAGGGCCAATACAAACGCCCACACCTGCAGGCTGCCAGTAAAACCACACAATACTCTGCTAACTTGTAAACACACGGCTCAATAAGTGAAAAAAAAACTATTTGAGAACTTTGGCCCACATTTTCGACCAAACTCTATCAACTGGAACATGTGGATTTTTTTGTTTGATGCAGCAAATGCACTCAAAGAAAGTCTCATTCACAATGAGATTATAGGTTGTGTGTGGATTTATGCTATAAAAACGGATTATTAGGTATACAGCTCTGTGCTGGGTTTAATGAAGATTTTTCCTGCCCAGTTGCAAGAAGAAAAAATGTTGGCTTTGTACATTTCTGCAAACTACGGATGTGTTACATTTGAATGCTTCATATTAATCATGTCAGAGTTTCTTAGGTGACGCAGTTCATGAGCTGACTTTGTTATCAGAAGGTGGAGGATGACGTGCAGACGAATGTTCAAGAACAACAACAAAACCGTTTCAGCCACCAAACCAGTGTTTTTCCTCTTTTCCCCAGTTTTCAGCCCTTAAACATGAAGAATTTTAGGGACCTGTCGCTGTGTTAGGTGTTTTTTAAGGACCACCGGGGGTGTTTTTTGGGACCTGTCTCTTTTCAGCCCTGAAAGATGTTTTTTTTTTTTTAAGGGACCTGATGCTTTGCTTCGAGTGACTTTTTAGCCCCAAACATAGGTGATTTTTGTGTTTCCTGCAGCTTTTTGGCCCTCAAAGATGTTTTTTTAGGGACCCGATGCTGTTCTATGATGCTTTTTTAGCCCCCAAACATGGGTGTTTTTTAGGGACCTGATGCTCTGCTTTGAACGGCTTTTTAGCCCCAAATATCGGTGATTGTAGCGACCTGTCTCTGTGTTTTTCCCCGCAGCTTTTTGGCCCTCAGAGATGTTTTTCTTGGGGACCTGATGCTGTTTTATGATGCTGTTTTTAGCCTTCAAACATGGGTGTTTTTTTAGGGGACTTGTTGCTGCGTTTTCTACGTCTTATCATCCCTTAAAGATGGGTGTTTTTAGGGACCTGATGCTCTGCTTTGAGTGGCTTGTTAGCCCCAAACATAGGTAATTTTAGGGACATGTCACTGTGTTTCCTGAGGCTTTTTAGCCCCAAAATGTGACTATCTTTTAGCAGCCTGTCTGTGTTTTGCCAGTGGAGATATTGCCAAGAAAAGCAGTAGCTTTTTTACCAAGACATTGCTACTTTTCCAACAGGCACTATTCCCCCAAAACCAGGTATTTTTAGCCCAAAGATGATATTTTCCATACTAACTAAGCAGTTGTCATAACTAAATCTAACCACATTTTAACCACAGTGTTGTTCAAATGTAAAGTTTCAGTGTGTTCCTTCATAATAATGTGCAAAAGTAACCGTGGTTTGCAGAGATGTTCAATGCCAACATTTTTCCTGAGTTGATTTTTCCACTCATTTTTTTCTGGTTGATTTTCCACTGAAAGCAGAATTTCAAAACACTGTTTGTTTGATATGTTAGAGCACTACAGTGTCGAAATCCTGTTGTAAAAGGCCATGATTTTTCTTTGACCCCAGTCTTGTTATGCCTGAAACTAGCTGTGGGACACATTGTTCCACGTTTCTCTGTTCGAGTAAGAGCTTTGGATTGGTGATATAAATCACTGGAAGATTGTTTTTTTTTTCCATCCATCTAAAATAAAAATCTCAGTGGAGATTGG
Source organism: Plectropomus leopardus (assembly GCF_008729295.1). Classification (NCBI taxonomy): domain Eukaryota; kingdom Metazoa; phylum Chordata; class Actinopteri; order Perciformes; family Serranidae; genus Plectropomus; species Plectropomus leopardus. The sequence goes on along the minus strand of NC_056472.1, from coordinate 31,652,246 downwards.
ACTTCATCCGGTCAAAGTAGCCGCATCTCACAGTTATCTGGAATGTTCTCAGACTTTCTTGATGCCGATGAAGACGATCTCTCGTCCAAAAGAACGTCAACCTTTTCTCTGGTGTCAAAGAGCCAGCTGAGCAATGTAAACACAAGAGCTCCAACATCCGTTTGCGAGCTTCCTGTCTGGAAACTCTGCTGTATATATACATCATGTGTGCATGAAAATACCCATAATGCCCTTTGCCATCTCTCTCTACAGGACTATCCCTCTCTGGCTCTTCTGGGGGAGAAACTGGCAGAAAACAACATCTTTCTCATCTTTGCTGTGACAAAACGGCTCTACGTTATTTATAAGGTACTTTGAATTTTACCAGTTTATCTTAACCCTTTGTAACCTGAGCAAACTACCTCGATTTCTTTCAAAAATATTGGAAAAAATGAATTCTGTAACATAATTTTAAACATGTAATTATGACAATAATGAATAAAGTTTTTTCCTTGCTTTTTCTTTTTTCCTAGACATTTTTTTTCTGTAGCTTCTAAAAAGAGTTTTCTAAATCTACTAATTTTTTTTTTATTTATTTTATTTTAAGATTAATTTTTGGCACCAAAATCTACTAATTTCTTTTTTTTTATTTTATTTTTTTTTTATTATTTAAGATTAATTTCTTGTACCTAAATCTACTAATTTCTTGCAATTTGTGGAATATATCCTACCAAGTACCTTTTCCCCATGTTTTTGAAAGAAATCCCAGCTATTTGCTCCCATCTCAAAGGTTTAAATACTTGTGAAAGGTGTCTGAAAGCAGGAAAAAAAGAATAAGTGATGTCGATAGAGGTTTTTAAGGGTTTAAATACACAAACGTTCCTGTGCCTTTTGTATGTAATAATGTAATTATCACCGTTTCTTTTTTCTTACCTTCCAAAGAATTTCACTGCACTCATACCTGGAACCACAGTCGAAATCCTGGACCAGGACTCCAAGAATGTAATTCAGTTGATCATCGCAGCTTACAATGTGAGTAAAAAGAGCTGTCAGTGTGTGTGGTTTCCTGTTTGTGTGTGTGTGTGTGTGTGTTGGAGCTGAGTAACGACAGCAAGGGATTTGAGGAGAGAGAGATAAGACGAGGGGGAGGAAGGAGAGAAATTCTTCCCACTACTGTGACTCTCTTAATGAGCCTCCAGCTGACACGGATGGCTGCACACACGCTGGATTTCTCATTTTGGTCGACAGGATGGGGCGCTGAAGTGAGTTTAACAGCTGACTTTGTAGCAAATTAGATTATTTAAAACAAAAAAGCTGTGCACTTTTGTTCCAACCTCTTAAATGTAAAGGTTTGTTTGAAGTGAACATCTTTGGGTTTTAGGATCATTGCAGACAAAACAAAGCATTTAAAGATGCGACGTTGGTTTTGAGAGATTGTGATGGACAATTTAAACTTTTTTATAGCATTTTCAAGAATGAACATTATTATATGCAGCCTTTTGTGGGAAGCTTCTGTTAATGTGGAAGCCTCCTTAAATCTAGACAGATATCTGGAAAATGCATGAAAAATGTCAGAATTTAAAAGTCCACCCTCCCCCTGCAGCTCTCCTCCCTGTGTCCTTACGCTCCTCCCACCAGACACAACCGCGGGCATATTCGTACAGTAACCCATTGTTTCCCAAACAGTAATTTATTTATTCTTATTTCATTATGGAGTTGTGCTCAGTGAATTCAGCATCTCCTTCAGTGTTTCCCGCACATTCATATATTTGTGGCGGGCAGCCACAATAAGAGCATCTGCCACCACCAATTAATTTTCTAGAGTTATTTTTTATATATATATATATATATATATATATATATATATATATATATATATACACCATTCATTGCACCACACTCTTGGAACGCTGAGCATACTGTTGTCACAGACAGAGCAGCAGAACACCAGGCGCAGTGAAAGAAAAATTTAAGTGTTCAATGTGCTGTGTCTGAAAGTTTGCATTCACTCACTGAGCACTCTGCTTCTCCTCTCATCCATCCATCCATCCATCTGATCAGCTCTGACGTGATTAACTGATCAGTTAATCACGCACGCTGCAACACAAACTGCTGATGAGGGATAAAGATAACTCATATTGAGGCTCGCCTATGCTGCATTCATGTCCAACCCCCCAAAAAAACATACAAATTCAAAGATGGTGCACAGAATGATTAAGAATGGGACACATGCACAAAAGATTGGAAAAAAAACTTTTTTCCTGACATCATCCAACACCCCCCAACCCACCCACCAGTCATCAGCTGGCATTTTAAAAGACTTAAAAAGACTTAATTCCCGTATGCTTTAAGCTGTAGGAACCCTGTCCAGGATGTCCCTCCTCTCTCTGTCTGAAGCCGGATCTTCATCTGATTGCCGGTCTTATAAGATTTATTCTTCATGTGTTTTCTGAAACTTAAGAGCTTTGCTGCGTGCAGTCAACCTTTCCCGAAATGTTTTCCTGTGTGGGTGTACACAGATTTTTTCCTTGCCTCAGTCAGGAGGAACTGCATCTTGTTTTGGCCCGTGGAAGCACACTCCCAGCGACAGAAACTTGTCTCGAACGCAGACTTGACACGCTCAGTGTGTGGGAGTTGGCCTGAATGAAGTGCTTTGACTCACGGCCTTATTAACATTCCAGCTGCCACATTATATCCACCACTCTGTTCGCTCGGTAGGCTTTGTCAAACACTGTGAGGTCACGTTGTGTCACCAGCTCCTTTTCCCTCGAGTTCGAGCGAGCAGCTCCTCGCTGTGATCGTGTTAGGGGTCGGAGAAGTCTTAAGTGTGTGTGAGTGAGAGCGGGCTTCTCCGTGTGCCGCAGGTACGATCCTGGTTTATTCTTGGCACGGTTACGTCGCTGTAAATGTGACTGAGAGCATGATGGTGCAGATGGTTGCACATGTTGCACAGAGCCACACGCAGGTGGCATCGCAAACATTCACACACATGCAACCTGCCTCCGTGCACAGCGCTCGTGGTTTGGGCGAGATTAACTGCAAAAATGTGCCTAACCGAAGGAACACATTCCCCATGTTTTCACTCTTTTCCACACTGTTACTCAACCAGAGACCTGAATAAAAGACTGAGGGAGTTTTAATATAAATGTCTGCCTGGGAGGCATCTTATTAACCCTTTAAAAACCTAAGCAATAGGCTAGATTTCTTTCTTTATTTCTTTTTCTTTTTTTTTTAATCAATGAGCAACCAAAGAAGAAATTACCCTGAAATTAGCAAGACATGTAGAAAGTACAAGAAAATTACCTGAAAATTAGAATAAGAAAGAGAGTGAGTGAGTAAAAGAAAGTTGGAAAAAAACAAAGCAAGCAAGACTTAAAAATTCTTCAAATATTATAATAATTCTATAACATAATTTCAATTATGTAATTATGATAATTATAAATAGAATTTTCCCTACCATTTTTTCTTTTTCCCTAGACTTTTTTCCTTAGTTTTATGTGATTTTTTTTAATGTATATAATGTTATATAATATATATTATTTGTTTTTTAAATTTATTATTATTTTTTCAGTTTTAGTTTTTTTTTTATATATAGTTTTTGTGCAGGGTACAATAATAAAAATCATATATACATAACCGCATCCATACGTGTCCATATGTTTTACAGATTTTGGGGGTACTGATACTCAGAGTTACTTATGTCTAACCCTCCTCCCCTCAAACCAGCTGGCTGAGACAGACATGTGATGTCTAAGTTGTATAATTAAATAAATAAATAAATAACATAAAAAATTAAACATAAATTAAAAATATAGAATTTAATTTAAGATAATAATCCTATGTTTGTGAGAGAAATCTCACCAATTTGCTCAAGGGTTCAAAGGTAAAAATACTTGTGAAAAAAGCATCTGAAAGCAGCACGAGAGAAGTGATATCGCTTCAGGTTTCAAAGGGATAATGTGACACTGCAAAATGTTTGTGTGCACGATGGCAACTTCGAGAAATCCTCTGTTCACTGCTGCAGAGAAGCCGGGGGGGGGGGGGGGTTATTTTAGCATGAAACAGTCGTTTTAGACCCCTGATTCAGTAACATGCACCAACAATGTGTGTGTTCTCTCTCAGAACATCCGCTCTAAAGTGGAGCTGTCAGTGTGGGATCACCCAGAGGACATCAGCCTCTCCTTCACCGCCACCTGCCAGGACGGACAGCCGCTGCCGGGGCTCAGGAAGTGTGCCGACCTGAAGATAGGAGACACTGTGAGTCCCTGTCCTCGCTCCCCTCTCCATCTCCCCTCACGCTGTAAATGTTTCATGCATCCTGTTTGTCCTGAGAAGAGTTGAAGCAGCCTATTTGTCTTCACCAACACCATTTTAAAGCTGTGGGACTTCACAAACTTTATCAGCGGCTTTTAGATCTTTTAGCCGGGAATCTCATCTTGCTTTGCCTCAGGGCCACTTTCCAGAATACAGAAGTTACCTTTCAATGAGATTATTTACTCCTTAACATGTATTTGGATTTCAGTTTTTATCAATGGCCTTTTCTGGCTATAGCACTGTCCTGGAAATACTATATAAATATACACGACTTTTTTAATAATGATGCCACCTATTTGCTGAAAAACTTTTAGGCTCATGGAAATCATTGTTGGAGAGTGTTAAACTATTATTAGAGAGGTTGCAGGTTCAAGCAGTTGGTAGTGGTGATTTACATTTGAAAGATGTTTTTTGGGGGTGGCACTCTCATTGCATATATTTCCATGCAGGCTTACAGTATATTTCCTGCTGTGTTTATAGCAACAGATGTGAAAGAAAGGTGTTTGTGTGTGATTTCCATCGTGTGCACTTTGTGGTGAAGGATATGAGAGGTTGGGTTAATGGGTTTCGGGAAGTGGAACTGTTGAGTTGTAATTGAGAGGAAACAATTTTCTCTGAGGCTTAAAATTTAGCGTTTCATGTCAGTGTTTTGTATGCATGCAGAGGTGTTTGCCATAGATACGATTTCCGTTGTGCTCGGAGTTTTGGCAGAAAAATGTCTTGATGGGATTCGGTACAAGACCTTTAATATGCAGGTGAAGACCGAACAGTACAGATGAGCTGGCACAAATCATCTAATCCTTACTACTCCACAGCTCCACAGTCTCTCTGCTTGGTGAGAGCTGCAGCTGTCAGTCAGATCTCAGGATGCAGCAACGTTATTTATAAGATGTTTATTTATAGAGATTTGTGCTTCAGAAAGCTGTGTTCTGTCTTAGGACTGTGCATCAAGTTTATCACCAGATTTATCTTTTATCAGCCCAAATGTGTTTAATATTTACATTAAAAAACAAAAATCTATCTTATGGCTGCTGCAAAGTGTGCATAGTGCAGCGCAACTTTCGCTGCTAGTTTCAGACGGATGCAGTCGTCATGTTGACAGCCAGCGCTTACGTTCTGTAAGTGCACTTTCACCCATCTGTGTGCTCACAGGCGTGTAGGCTTTAAAATAAGGTGCGGTCAGGTGCATTATTGGCTTATTGTTACTTTGAGGCAGCAGAAAGCGATAGCTGCTCTGACTAACAAACACCTGATGTAGAGTCAGAATGTTACAGTATTTTCCTGCTATTTAAAGGAGGCATTTACAGATAGTGAGAGTAACCTATAAAGCTGGGTTCGCAACACACATACACTCTGCTTGTTACACGCGCGCACGCACGCACACACACACACACACACACACACACGGGGGGAATGAATGAGTGAAATAAATAACACATTATTAATGAGAAAAATGTTAATAACTTTCTATAAAATGTGAAAACAGCAGAGCTGCAGTCAGACTCCACATTAGGAGAAACGCTGTGAGCATTTACACACGAGGAGCAGCGTAATTTCATTTATTGTTGCAGCTAAAAGTTTAGCTCTGTTTCCTCTGTTGAGTTTTTATTTTTTGCTGCTTGAGTGTCTCACCATATTGGCGGCAGTGACATCACTGCTTTGACTGCATTACTCCCAGCAGGAAACAGCTGGTTGCTCCAGTTTGCTGAATATGCCATGTGCCAGCAGTGTGCCAGCTGCAGGCCAACAGGACTGTTAAAGAGGACGGGAGATGACGCTGTGTGGTTGAATTCATTCCAAACCCCAAACCCACCTATGATTAATTAGGGGAATAAATACAACCTCTTTGCCCCTTTGTACCTTAATTTCTGCTCAGACTATGCACCATTTAACTTGCAAAAGTGGTTGGAAACACCCTAAATGCACACGTGCCGTGCACACATTAGACCATGTGCTATACATGGTTTTAATAGGAGCACAAATCTTTTGTTTTATATCCTAAATAGTTGAATGGAGAGTAGCTACAGTGTCTAGTTGGATGTTTAACCATCCAATCCCAGAGTCCAGTCCATAAGTCAACAACTCAAAAAATATTTTTTATGTATTTAAAGAAAGAGTTAATGCTATATTTGTCGTTAAAAATTTAAATACAAACTTTATTCTTAATAAAATAGATTTTAGGTCACTACGTCCATCTTTAATCCTCCTGCTCAGCTCAAAGTGATATTAATAATCACAGTCAGTGTCTAAAGAAGGCGAGCTGTGACTTGGCCGTCTTGGGCAAACACCGTGTGACCTTTGAATCGTCTTAAACGGAGATCCTGTCTGATGAAATCAAACCAAGATAAACAGGGAGGGGAAGGTTTTTTTTAATATGTCTTCTCACTGTAACCAAAGAAACAGAATTGGCACCTGTGAGGAAGTGAAGCCACACAAACTAAAGTCACAGTGAGTTTCTCTCAATGTGAGTTTCACTCCAGAACACAAAATTAGTCTCTCTCTCCCAACCTGAACAAATTATTTTTCCTCTGTTTTCTTATCTGTGAATTATATTCGAACTGCTTGATAAATTCTTCTTATCTCCTGTATCTAAAAGAAGGAGAGAGCCAGTTATCATCGCACAGCTCTGTTGGCACAGACTGCTCATGCCGAGGGGGATATTTGCTCTGTTTCCTCTCAGCTGGATTCAATCAGCAGCAGATACAGCTGTGGGAAAAATCTCACCGGCAGCAGCAGCAGCAGCAGCAGCAGCACTGTCCGTAAGCTGCATTCAGACCATCAACAAACCAGGAACAGTGTTGAACCTGGCTGACTTTCTGCCTCACAGTCATCAAGAGCGAGAATCAAGCCGATTATTTCCCAGACTTGTGGAAATTCTCATGTTATTATCAACAGCTGTTCAGTGTTTTGGTGTTTGATGAGTCTTCAAGCTCTGTTCCTCTCGAACTGGACTTCAACATAAAATAAGATAAGCCTTTTTTTTGGCCCAGAACTGGGAAATTTCCATTATTACAGTAGTAAAGGGATATCAAAGCAATTTATGTACAGGATATATAAAGCAAAAAAAAAACAAAACAACAACAATATAAACAGAATTTGTGGATCTACCAGCTGGTACCTGTAGAAACAAACATGCCTTATGTTTGTTGGGAAATTCACTTTATTCCACAAGTTCTCATCAGCTCCTTGTCGAAAAGTTTATATTCTTACACTTATTGTCCTTATTAAATAGAAAAATACAGCCACACACCTCCTGAATTAAATTTTCCCTCCTTCACCGAGCCGAGCTAAGGTTAGCTTAACTGCCTTGTTAACTCATCGTAAAACCAGCTCAACAGAAACAATATAAAACTGACCAAAACCAATTTGGTTCGTCTTGCCACTGTTCCAACAATCTCCAGCTCTGGTTTGGCCAAAATAAACCCTCAATTCAACCAGTTAAATGTGAAAGTATGCTGGCAGCTGCATGCTGTTTTTACTCACGCACTACTTTTACACGCACAGTTTAGTGGAGCTAAAGTTAAAGCTCGATTAGGTTAATTTCGAATATTTTCACCACTTTACCGTGCTGCAAGACAGGCGACTGGGATTTGAAGCCGTTACATCAAAAACAGCAGACTGTATTGAGAAAAACAGTAAGTTTACACCACTGAACTCAGCTGTTGGGGAAGTTAAAGAGAAGACAAGATTCAAATATGTCTAAACTTAAACTAATATAGATTTTTTTAGGAGACTAAAATATGTTTTGCTGTGGTCCCGACACAGCAGGACATCACTTAGCTTCCACGCAGGTGTTGTGGGATGTAATTCATTTATTAGAGGTGGTGGGTGGCTGGGGGGGACTTTTTTTATTTAAAATAAATATAAAATACTACCTTTTTAATCTGTATGTCCCTCACAGAAGCTAAAATTAAAAACACAAGTTCCTCCTTAGTGCTTGCATTTTTTTCTAATGCCTGGCCTGTTCTGCAGCACCTCTTCCACCTCAAAAGTAACAAACAGTCCCCTCTTAGAGGGAGGCTGAATACTGAGTCCACTTAAAGTTTGACGGAGGTGTTTACATGACGAAATAGCTCAATTTCCAATAGAATTATCAGAATAGAAATTCAGTTTAGTCCGATTTCAGTCAGACTAACATGTTTACATGTGTTTTAAAAGTCCAGTTTTTGTCGGATTAACACAGTAATTCGACTTTTTCTAACATTGTGTCATAAATCAGGCTTAAAAGTGCATCGAGTATATATAAATATAAATATATCCTGGTAAAAATATATTGTAATATGTTTGAAGACTCTTTCACCCACAGTTGGGGTGTTTTCTCAGCGTCTCTCTGAGCAGAAGCAGAGGTCAGGTGACACAGGACGGTGGGACATCTTAATTGCTTTGAGTTTTGCTCAGACCTCTGTGTGGTGGCCACTTTGTATTCTGCACAGGCCTCAGTTAAGATCTGTATTGAGTCCTGGATCCAATGAGAAATGCTCGCAAGGGGCAGCTTCATACATGCTGTCACACAGAGAGCTTCAGCGTGGAGGAATTCTTCCCCAGAACCCCCCGTGCTCTTCCCTCGGCCGCTTTATTTTCCTCGGGGATGGGAACGGGTGGTGGGGGAGCTGAGGGTGAGGTAGAATAACAGCAGTGAATAGAGAGGGGGCTCTCGGGTGATGGGCCTTGCTCTTGTCTTTTATCCTGAGCAGTGAAAAGAGATGGAGGGTCGCGGCTCAGTGCACCGGGTGCCAAGCTTCCCTCGAGTTTGTACCGAGGATGTGGCCCGGTCCACGGCTCAGGTGTCAGTCACCGCGACTGTGTGAGCGGCCGTCGAGCCCGATGCTGCATCTCAATGACCTGACACAAAAGTAGGCAGGAGGAGGCCTGTGAAACTGCGGGCTGTGAAAGGAGTGAACTGGCAGGAGGAGAAATGCTAGCTGGAGAGTATGTAGTGAAGCCGGCGTCCTTTTCAGTGTAACACCACTGATAATGTATGACCAGTGAATGAGCCTCATGCATATGAATAGCACCACGTCTGCTCTGACATACCACAAGTCCTTAAAAAAAACTTTTTTTTTTTTTTTTTGTCCAAACAGACCAAAAAGCATTTTAATTAAATCATGTGTTGTTGTGTTTTGTCTTCATCTTCATGGTGTTTGTCCCAGTTAATTGAATTTCAGTCATAAGAATTCCATCATCCATACTGATTTCTCCATGGAAACTAGTGTTAATTTTGGCAGCAATTTTAAATTTAGTCTTCGTCTTGAGATGAAAATGCTTATTACTTAAAGTCACATTTTAGTAATTTTTACCCTTCATAATTTTAGTTTAGTTTTAGTCGACAAAAATTGACATTTTAGTCAAGTTTTTTTTGTGTGTGTACTTTTCCTGTTTTTGTTTGTTTTTTTAATTATTTAAATTATTTATTTATTTGAAAGTTCTGATTTAAAATTATTTTTAGATAATTATTATAATTAAATTAATTTAATAATTAATTGGTTTTTTTGGGGGGGGTTTTGTTTGGTTGGTTGTTATTGGGGTTTTTTGGGGGAGATTTTCAGATAATATTCTTGGACTTTTTTGCTATTTGCTCACCATTTTCTGGGTCATTTTTTCTTCAGCTGCACCTTGCCTTCTTCCCATGTTTGTAAAAGAAATTAAGACAATTTGCCCAAAGTTTTAAAGGGTTAACTCATGAGGGTCACGGCTTAGTACGCCTTTGTGCTCATGACGATGACTAGGTTGCAACCGTGCTTGTTTGTTTCGTGTTTTTTTTTTTTTTTTTTTTTTTTAATTTTTGAAAGTGTGGCTAATCAACACTGTTAGGAAATGACTGAGATATTATAAAAACTCTGAAATACACTGGACAGTGCTTTAACTCTCACTTTGACATAGTTTTTAAGCAGACTTTATACTACAGCAGCTTAATAGAATTTCTTAAATTCAGTTACGGCTTTTGGTTTTGTGTCTCCCACGTACAGCCTGATAAACTTGTCTCGTATCACTCTGATGTTTCCTTGAATGACATTTCTCACCTGACTGTGTTTTGATGCATTTTCTCAATGAGTTTAGTCTCAATGTATCATCTCGCTCCTTCCTCCACCGTGCCCCCAAATGTCCTCAATTTACTTTTACTACTACTTCCTCCCAAGTTTTCGCCCCTGCTGCTTCTCCACAGCCTCAGAGTTGTCCCAACCAGCCACATGATTGGGTGGACTGGCCTCCTCGCGACTCACATTTACAGTAAATCTAATTGTGTCTGTCATTAACTTGTTAAGCTTCCCGCCCTGGAGTGGAGGGGGGGGAATCCAGGCAATATGTGACGTAGGCATTTCCTGTATCTTGAATCAGCTTGTTATATACTGCTGGATAAAAAAAAAAAAGCTCCACTTCAATCCCCTGCCCCACTGATACCGACAGATCCATGCATGCTCACTGGTATTGGTGTGTGTTTTTTTTACATGATAAAACATCCATTTCAAATAATTAGTGTTTTTTATGCGTCTGTCCGTCCATCCCATTCTCATAAAGGCGATTTATCAAGAACGCCGTAAAGGAAGTTGTTCACATTTGGCACAAACATCCACTTGGACTCAAGAATGAACTGATTAGGTTTTAGTGGTCATAGGTGAAGGGTCAGTGCCACTGTGACTGCATCTGTCTAATGAATGGGGTATATGTATATTTAGAACACTTAAAGGGAATTTTTTTAATTTGGCACAAACGTCCACTTTGACTCCACAATTACATTTTTGTGGGCTTAGGTCAAGGTGATGGTGATATTGTCTGTCTCATTCTCATGACCATGATGTCTTTGTCAAATTGGCAAAATTTGTCCACTTGGACCTTTCATCCATCTCATTCTTGTGGACACAATATCTCTAGATCCATTTTAGGTCCACTTGGACTCATGGATGACCTGATTAGATTTTGATGGTCATAGGTCAGGGTCACTGTGGCCTTTTCTTTCGCATTCTTGTGACTGCGATATCTGAAGAGCACCTTGAGGGAATTTTTTGCAAACTTGGCACAAACATACACCTGGATTTAACGATGAATATCTTAGATTTTGGTGGTCAAGGTCAAGGTAGCTGTGGCCTTGTGTTTGTCTCATTTTTGTGAACCCAATGTCTGAGGAAAATCTTGAGGTCATTTTTCAAATTTGGTACAAACATCCACTTGTACTCAAAAGTAAGCTGATTAGATTTTGGTGGTCAAAGATCAGAGGCCATGGTCACTTAATTTTTCACATTCTTGTGACAACGATATCTTAACAATTGGAGTTTTTTTTTTTATAAATTTGGCACAAACATCAGTTTGGGCTTAAGGCTGAATTATTAGATTTTGGTGGTCAAAGATCAAGGTCACCATGTACTTCCATCTGTCTTATTTTTTAAATGCCATATTTTAAGCACCACTTGAGGAAATTTCTTTAAGTTTTGCACAAACGTCCACTTTTACTCAACGCCAAACTGATTTTGGTCATCAAAGGTCAAGGTCCCTGTGACCTCTCAGAACATGTTTTAGGCCATAACTCTGTTACAGTACATGTAAGCTGCCTCTGGCAGTAGAGTTTATGCCTGGCTTTCATTATTTACACCTCACATTTCTCAATTTCAGGGATGTATTTACAGTGTGATATTTCCTTAATTAATTAGTTTATAAAAAAGGGCACGCCCCTAATCTGTGCCGAGGAAGGCTGTGTTTGTCTGACACATTTTAAACAGGCCGGGTATAACCCACGTTTTGACATAATAAAAATGTTGAAATGCCCTTTGTTCATGAGATCCAAACACTTAGATGTTCCTGCCAAAAACAGCAGGTGTTACAAGGGTGGATTATTTACTTTCGATGCGAGACTCCAGTTTATCTTCTGAGGGTCAAGTGCTTCTGGTCGGAGCTTCAAAGCAGATAATATGGCCTCCCCTCTGCAACAGTTTTTGAACCAAAATAAATGAGAACATGCAAGCTTACATCACTCTTTCTGCAGCTTTGTGAAGTTGAAATCTGGCATGTTAGCATCAAAATCATCTATCTCAGATCCAGTGAGCTGGAGCCAAACCAGTAGATCATGTGAGCTTTTCTTAGCCGCCACACTCTCATATGTGGTGTTTAAGCTGCAGCAGCCAGTGATTAAATTGATTGCAGCATAATTTCATCAGTTAAAGTCGCAGTAACATGAAAGAAAAAAATCCAGAGGATGGCTGCTGTGATTGAGAAAATGTGAGGAAAATACCAGAAGACGTGCTCATGTTGGAGCAGAGAAAGCAGCCGGGGTTGGGTTTCTCCTCCTTCCTCTGAGCAATCGAAAGGGTGTAGGTTGTCTCATGTCCCACTTTCTGTGCAGACAAAGCCACATCAGCTGTAAACTCTTCTTTGGGTGAAATCAACCCACTGGTGTAAACATAACTACACCGGGTCATGTGTAGTTCATGTCCACAGGCACGCTGGCAGCTGCCAAGTCTTTGCATGCTGGCTGTGTTTACTCAAAGGAGAAGATGTAGGGTGGGATCAGGCCACTTAGAAATACGGAGACACAAGGCGGTTGAAGATATTGTTGTTAAAAGGATAGTTTGGATATTTTAAAGTGGGATTGTATGAGGTATTTATTCTTAGTCAGTGTTATACAAATTGTAGATTTGAGTTCACATGGCCCCAGTTTGGAGAAGCAGGCAGGTGCAATGCACTGCTGTGGACACGTGCAGCAGCAAAATGCATTTTTGTGCAGTGGTCGAAAGGGGCAAACACGCTGCAATTTAAGAAAACACATACACAGAAAAAAAACACAAGCGAATTAAGAAAACATCATCAGTTTGAAAACACGAAAAGGATGCAAATATCATTACACACTAAGGGGCTGTTTGCACAGCAACGGTTCTTGCATGAAACGTTAAACTTTGTTGCGGAGACGGCCGTGAACATCTTCCCAGTTGGAAAGTGCTGTAAAAAGGTATGGCAGTGAAAATATTCCAAATACAGCGTGCACTTGAATGGTTGTTTTTTTTCTGCATACTGACAATGAAGAAGTACCTCATACACCTCACCTCAAAAAATCCAAAGTATCCCTTTAAGAGGCTGTTTGGTGTTGCCATTCTTAAATCTCTCAAATCATCTGAACTTGACCTGAACCCGTCTCATTTCATAAACAGGAAGTCACTATCCGTCCTCCATCAGTGCCGGTATTTGTACGTTTTCTTTCTAATTCCACTTCTTTTTTCTCTCTCTGAAGGTATCGTTTAACGTTAGTGTGGAGGCGAGGAGCTGCCCTCCCCGCGGCACCGACCAGAGCTTCACCATCAAACCGGTGGGGTTCAAAGACCGTCTGGAGGTTTCTGTGGATTATCAGTGTGACTGCGGCTGCAGCCGGAGAGCACAAACCAACAGCAGCATCTGCAGCTCCATAGGTACATCATCTCTCAGTGATCATGATTTCTTTTGAGACCTGGATTTACACGGAGCTAAACAATAATAAGAATGATGAATGCTATAGTGAATGCAGTCATGAAAACACCTGAATTTGGAATAGCAATTTGTAGGCCTTGAAAAGTTTTGGAAAACTAAATTTACCCTGAAAATTGTGTACTGTTCGAACAATTTAATCCTGTTCCGAATTAAAAAAAAAAAAAAAATATATATATATATATATATATATATATAAGAACTGATAAGGAGTATCGATGGTCATTTAGAGAATGTATGATCTTTAAAATTTGCCTCAGAGTCATGGAAAAAGTCCCGGAAATGTATCAGTAAAAATGTGTATAAACCTTGATAGAAACGTTATTGCAGCAAAAACATTCTGCACTTTGCAATTCATGGTTTGCTCTTTGTATTTTAAACTCTGGTACACAATGAGCAGCTAATTTGCCTTTTCTGATGTTTAATGTTAATTAAAATCCTTCTTGCAGCAGGAAATGCATCACATTTGAAAACAAGGGAACCTAAAAAATCCATGTGAAAATCAGCCCCTGTTAAAACACAAAACCCATAAGCCCTGTTAATCACACAGGAAAGAAAACTGCTGCTGTACAGCTTCCTGTAGGTTTAAAGCTTCATGGAAGTGGAACACCACAATCAGTGCAGCCGACCTGCTACTTTGACTTCAGTTCCTCAGAAAAAACTCCCACTTTAACCCCATAAATTGATGACTTTCTTTGGCATGATTATGGAGATGCTCTCTCACATGTGGTGGTTGTTGTTGAGATAATGATGGCCGTAAAAGCCAAAATTATACTCTAACCATAATTTTAAACTTAAAGAGGGGCGCTGAGTTTATGATTATTTCTCTTTATTTGTTCATTTGTTATTTTCAAGGCAGAATATGAAGAAAGGGCGCTAACCGGCGCAGCAGTTTATTACCGGGTTTTTTGGGTTTGCTTGTTTTTTAGCGCGACCAGAAGCGCGCCTCCAGCTTGTGGCGCTCGAGGCGGCCTCCTATATCTCCTATGCCAAGAGCCGTCCTGGACAGTATATTTCCTCCTTGTTGATGATTAAATAAGTCGCTAAATGTTTCTCCTGTTGTGATTTTTTTAATCAGTGCTGCTGAGAGGGTCCGAAAAGCCGCTAAATAGCGCGATAAAGTCGGCACGTTAGTAGTCCTCTCCTCCCGTCAACCTGGGACCTTAGATCGTCTTGTTAGTTTGTTTTTGGACGTGGAAATGTTGTTTTATTGCATAACATCCATAACAGTGTTTGTGTTGAATTCAGGTTTTTGGGGTCCACACTCAGTAACAGAATAACTACATCAAAACATCTGCTTACAAACTCTCACACAGCTCATGCAGTTTAATCCAAGTCTCGTGTATCCTCAGTGCATCCATTTATCCATGTACGCTCAGTGCTTCATAAACACATGCGGCTTTGCTCAAAGTGTAATTAAAAAAAACACTTTGGCACAATCAGTGCAGCTGCTCTATTAGTCAGTGCATGAGTCTGTTTATGTGGAAGTATTTTAAACAGGAAGGTTTTAGCAAAAATGCATGTGTTTTATGAATGACTGAGCATGTGGCTGCATGACTGAATCTGAATGAACTGATGTCTAATCCCTCAGAATAAATAAAGCGGTACACAGAGAGGAAAGTCGTGTATTTAAACCTGTAATCTGTCAGTACAATAAGAAGAACCTCTTTCCCCTGCAGGTACTTATAACTGTGGGACTTGTCGCTGTGAGCCGGGTTATCTGGGCGCCCGCTGTGAGTGCCAGGAGGGCGAGGCCAGCAGCATGTACCTCAGCGCCTGCCGGGAAGCCGAAGGCAAGCAGATCTGCAGCGGGCGAGGAGAGTGCAGCTGCAACCAGTGTCTGTGCTACGAGTCGGAGTTTGGGAAGATTTACGGCAGCTTCTGCGAGTGTGACGACTTCTCCTGCGCCCGACACAAAGGCATCCTCTGCTCAGGTAGGAAATCATCCACCGATGAAGCCGGGTTGTGTGTTTGACTGTGCTGTCAGGGTGATGTTAATTAGGGTCATGATAATTATGTTATCGACGTATTGCACGATATGTGGACATGACCTTAATCAGTTTATTGACCTCTTTACCGCCCATTGCGTTTATATGCGTTTTAGTCAAATTGATGCCAAAATAAACAGCAGGACTTTTCCGACCATTAGAAGACTTTGTCGCAATGATTCTTTTTTTAGTTTTTTCTTCCAATTGTGGAAGTCAGAAGAAAAATAAAAGTACGCCTGAAAGATGACACAGCGTAGCTTACCGGTAGCCTACAGCTGCACGTTAGCTCGCCAACCCCTGGCTACCAGCCAATAAGTTTTACCCTCTCACCACTTCAGCTCAGCTCCCAGGCCGTCCAGCCGCGGCAGAACCGCAGGATTACGGAGGTGACTGCGGTTTTCCCAGAGCCATGTTAAGCTTGTCTATTAGTTGCAGAAGGCATCATATGGTTGTTGTTTTTATTCGCCAAATTTTGTCTCAAACTGAGTTATTTTGTGTTACCGATTTTGTAACGAGAACCTGCTTTATTCAGTGTTTTACTAGTTTGAATCACCTGCTTATTTATTTTATTTATCAGCTCCCAGTAAAAAACCTCCTGATCAATAAAGGAATTCTGACTGGGAGAAGCTTCATCTGGTTGCAATCTGAAATCCTCACCGCTAAACGCCACTAAATCTCCCAAAATCTTACACGCTGTAACCCTATAAACATATTTTTAGTCCTTATTTCTGAACATTTTTCAGAGCTAAAAGTCCATTGCTCCTTAAAAAGATGCTCTTACATAATCTCGCTTTAATATTTTCATTTAACCAGCAGCATAAAATGGTCTCTGAATGACAGTAACATTGTTTATTGCTACTATTTCAGAGACAAAATGTCGTCCAACAGGAGTATTTATCATGTCAGGCGTGCTTGTTTTTGACTCCACTGAGCTGCTGTGCTTGTAGCGAGGTGGTGTTTTGGGCTCCAGCTGCTGAGAGACCGCAGCTCCCTGAACTTAATGCGAGTACAAGCTGACATCAAGCATGCTGTCGACTCTTCAGATCTGCTGCTAGTTGTTGCTCTATAATTAAAAATAATGCACATTCATGATGTTGAGTCACGTTCCCGTACCTGCTCTGGGTCTGGGTGTGTCTCGTGGTTGACTCCTCTGCAACCACCAAGCCTTCATTTAGAGGCTGAGCTCCAACAGTCACCTGCAGGGCTGCTGGCTCGGCTCCCAGGAGACGCTCAGACGAGCAGCTGCAATAGCAGTTCAGATGTTCAGCGTGTGTTGTGTTTCGAGTGTCTGCCTCGGAGGGCCTTTTCTGGTCGGAGACTTGTCTTGATGATCGAGGACCTTAGAGAGCTGGACAGATTTTGACTTTGTCTTTCTGGAATTGAAATTGAGATTTGAGACAGATTTAGCCCAAAACATGTGTGACACTGAGATTGTTCAGCGGGGATTCTCATCTTGCTTTGCATGACGGGTTGGTCAGGGGCCAGTCGCAGCAGCCTCGTACATGTTTGTAGATTTTAGGACATTTTTTAGGATTTTAGGATCTTTCCAGGATTTTAAGACGTTTGCAGGATTTGAGGACGTTTGTAGGCTTTTAGGATTTGTAGGCTTTCACAGACTTTAAGACCTTGGGACTGTGGGATTTTAGAGAGATTCTGGGTTTCTATGATTCTGGGACATTTCTATGATTCTGGGACATTTCTATGATTCTGGGACGTCCCTAGGATTTCAGTAGGTTCCTTTGATTTTTAAGACGTTTCTCTGATTTGTAGTATGTTTCTGGGATTTCAGGACATTAAGGGCTTAACGAGGACCTCTGTCGAGGGATGCGGGGGCCTCCTGGCACCTTATGTAGACTGAAAGTACAAAACAGTTCCCAGTGTGAATCACTTTATTCTTATTGTGAGTTAGAGAGTGGGTGGTGGGGCCGCCTGGCAGCCTCTCGGTGGACAGATTTGGCCTGTGGGCTGTATTGTTTTTGTACAGTGTCGGAGCTGAACCACCTTGGCCTTTAATTATCCCCATTTTGCCATCCTGAGGCGTAAATATGCTCCGTTAATCAAAGATTCACGCGCTGATGCCAACTTTGAAATCCTTTTCCCTCTCACTGAGCCTTGCGCTTTACTCGGATGCCCAAAGAGGCTCGGTATGAAAAGACAGGTTTGGCTCAGTGTATCTGCTCGGCTCTACCAAACAGGCCGAGGCTGTTGTGTTCCCAGAACATCGGGTCCGCTGGCTCGTCCCCAAGCCAACGGCTGTTTCTGTGAAACCACAGAGAGCGCTTTGTGACAGTGGGGCCAGCTTTGGCACGATCCCCTAACACAATGCCTGCCTCTATTTATCTATAGCCAGTAGAAACAGAAGTCTTTCGTTTAGTCAGCAGCAAGGCCGGACACTCCGAACACACAGACGCAGAATGGCTGTTTGTTTGTGTCGATCATCCATAAGCAGTCATTAAATCTTAACAGTCCGCTACGTCCTGCCGCTCCTCGCTCCTCTCCTCCTCCCTCAGCGTGGTCGCCCAGTGTGCAGACAAAATGAGTTCCTAATGATACCAAACGGTACGCCTCCTCCACACTTTCCTCCGAATCTCCCAGTTAATTATTGTGGGTTGCTCTGTGTAAGACATGCTGTAAAAACTCCTCTTTGCTCGTGCGATTCTAAAAAAACCCACAGGGAAAACTATTAAGGTCTGTTTTGAGCCCCTTAGCACGCAAAAATATCTTGTAAACGATATTGTGCTTCTTCTGGATTGGTCACACTCGGCTGAGAGCTGCTCATTTGTAGCCTGATGTCTGAGAAACTCTGCGGTGTTCAGACTGATAAACTGCCTGAAGGCGCAGCAGGTTTTATTAAAGAGGAAATCAGCTGGCACGGTGTCCTCACTGAGGGTTTTTTATGTTTAAATCACTCTTCGTCTCCTTGAATGTCTGAAACAGTTTTCTCATGGAGCTCACTGAGATGCAGATATCAGCCTCTGGATCTGAAATGCTGGTTGGCGATTTAGCTGTGTTGAAATTGTGAAAACGCTTGTCTTATTGTTGTCACGGCAACATGATTTGCTGTGCAGTTGCATTTTGAGGAGAATACAAACCTCTCTTGAGGGCCGTCCATTCACTCTGATCGATCAGCTTTTGCTTTTTGATTACTACAGTGAATCACAGGGCTGCACAAACTATCAGGCATTAATCAGAATCACAATTTTGGCAGTAATAGAAAGAAATTTATATGATACTGATGAAACCTACGAATGTAACGTATCCGTGGTTTAGAGAAACTTAAAATGCCGACATTTTCGTGTGGTGACGGGACTGAGATCTGCTGGCGATTCAGTCATGTCTCTGAATACTGTTCTGTTTCAGTTCATTTTTTTGCCAACTGAAATTGAAATATTGGCGGGCGTGTTAATGCTCACACTTGGCACGGTAGTAAATATCTCAGCTTCATTTAGAGCGAATTTTTCTCCCTCCTAGTGCAAGCCAAAACTTTGTCAGTGTTTCTGTTTATCTCTGATATTGTCGTTCTGTCAGAGCTCTTCTGTCTCTCAGTCTGTTTGTCTTTGGCGGCTCCGCCGTCGTCTTTGTCTTCCTCAGCAGTTCTTTGTTGGACTTTGCTTCAGTCAAAGTCTCATCCTTAGTGGAGAGAAAATGAGTTCCACAAATCATCTTGCTTACAACTCAAAGTCTGTTTCTTGCTGGTTTTCGCAGTTAGAGATGATCTGTTGACGCTCAGACTCTGCAACTGTTAAAGCTGGCGTGAGACCTTTTTCCTCCTCCTGGCAGTCAGAGTCAAAACAAAAACACTCAGCATTTCTGCTGGTAAACTCACCACGGCAGCCCCCTCTTGTCTTTTTTTTTTTTTCTTTTCTTTTTTTTAAAGCATAATTCATTTCTCTGATTTTAGTTTCTTTTTTTATCGGGAGCATCCACCCATGAAACGTTTCATGGATGTTTAATTTGGATTTTTCGCCTTAGTTATGTCATACTCTTAAATGCTGCTCTGACACCAGTAAAAATAAGAGCATGGATATAAAATAATAATAATTACATGAATTACCTTAATTAAAAACCAGACTAAATAAATAAAATAAAATATGATCTCTCCCCCCTTCCTTTTTTTTTTTTTTTAATTTGTATTCAAAGCAGTGACAGAAAGAAATGACAACAAAAACGAAGCAAATCTAATGTTAAATAAATAACTTAATCTCTCGTCCCTTTTATTCTGGTGACATGCATCAGCGCTGATGTGCCTGCACGGGAAAGTCAACACAGATACCAAAACTTTGGTATTCTGACAAATACAAAGAGCTTTCTCTGGTGGACGTAGTCTTAATCAGGACTGTATGAACTCGCTTGCTGAGGATTTAAATGTAATGGATGTTCAATTTTTATGTTAAAGTCCAGCTTTAAGCTTTAAGAGTCCCTCAATAGCACTTTTAGGACTGTTTTGCCAATTTCTGATGCTGTAAATAAAAGTTTGACTAAATAATACCCACTTAAAGTTGCCCCAAGAGCTTTTTCTGGAGTCTTTGTAAGTGGATGGAGTTTGACCAGTTGTCATGGCGATCATGGTGATGAGTCAGTTGGCTTGAGGAAATAAAGTTGGGTTGAGGTTGTTATCAAGGTCAAGAATTAACTTTAATGCTTAAAGAATCTACTTTGAATTACTTTTTTGCATCAATGTAATTGAAATTTGAGTCCATTTTTGATCTGCTGGTTATCCAGTCGAAGTTGAATTTGAGGACGCAGGCAGGACATCACACCCCAGCTGTGGCTCACGCCTGCTGGACAGACGCTGCTGTGTGTGTGTGTGTGTGTGTGTGTAAACACACGTTAAACGGTTGTGTATGTGTTGCGGTGACACGAGGCAGCCGAACCAGCCAAAACCGCTGGAACACACAGTTCCCCAGTGTGTATTTTTACTGTGAGTTTTTATTCTGGTGTACCAGGAACTTCACTGCCAAAAATGATGGCGACATTTTTACTCGCTTTCTTTTCTTCTCTTCCCAGTGAAATGTGACATCATAAAAGTTGCAGCCATGAGCGGCTCCATGTTGTTGAAAGGTGTTTTTGTGATGCTCGGCTGTGATAGGATATCTCTGCAGCAGCTCTCACTCACTCTGGAGGCTGATGAAGAGATGAGACTCCTGCTGGTTCTCATTTTAATGGACTTGTAGAGTCACTGAGCTATTTGTTTGTTTGTAGATTTATATGGAGTTTACACTGTTTTGTGCCGGGGCAAACTGAGGTTGTACTCGAGATCAAATCAGTGTTGAAACATGTTAAAATCTGACAGGTTGATCTTTATTAAAATAATCCTGGGAACTGATTGCCTTGAAAAAGGAAAGTAAAGCACAGGCATTTAGACCTTTGAAATCTGAAAAAATTGGTTTGATTTCTTCTTTTTATTAAAAAAAAAAAATTAGAAAGTGACAAAAAATTACCTTTAAATTAGCTTAAAAAATATAGATAGAATGTTTAGAAAAACATAATAAAATAATTAATTATATTATTAATTATTATAATTTATCATTAAGAATAAGTCAGAAAAATGTTTTTATTTTTGACACTTTTTTCACACCATTTCCTGTGACTTTTTATGTGTTTTGTGTTATGTGTTTTTACTAATATCTTCCTAATATTTGGGTCATTTCGCACCAAGTTACTCATTGCCTTTTTTCCAGTGTTTTTGAAAGAAATCAAGCAACTGGCTCAGGTTTCAAAGGGTTAAAGGAGACAGGAGGACATGGATACGGGAGCAGTAGCTTAAAGCTGGAAGGAGGAGGATGTGCTGTATGTGGAGTCACATGACCTGTGTTGGACGACTGTCTGTCTCTGAATGTTCCGGTAATGTTATCCTGTGTGTGTGTGTGTGTGTGTGTGTGTGTGTGTGTGTGTGTGTGTGTGTGTGTGTGTGTGTGTGTGTGTGTGTGTGTGTGTGTGTGTGTGTGTGTGTGTGTGGCCCCGAGGC
Source organism: Plectropomus leopardus (assembly GCF_008729295.1). Lineage (NCBI taxonomy): Eukaryota > Metazoa > Chordata > Actinopteri > Perciformes > Serranidae > Plectropomus > Plectropomus leopardus. Next base: position 31,630,553 of record NC_056472.1, on the reverse strand, counting down.
TCTCTGGGGAGGATCTTCAAGGTGAACCACATGCAGAAACAGAATACACTTCCTCAGGATACAACTTTTCACTATCAATTTAAGGGGTCATCGTCAAAAAATGGCAGCATATGTGAAGTATTTGTTTAGGAATGGTACTTTTTTTACCCTCAAGTACTCTCCAGCCTCAAAGATGCCGTGTCGTTCGGGCTCCTCTCTCCTGTGTGTGTGTGTGTGTGTGTGTAACAAGTGAGTCTTGACTTCCTCGTCCTCCTGCCCCCCTGACCCACATCTCCTCTGCACACTCTGCAGCTGCTTCTAAATAATGATCTCAGCGCTCAGCAGGCTTCAGTCGCCAGAAATAGAGCTGCTTTATTTTCCAGACTTGCGCAAACCCTCTTTTACCCCGTAAATATAACCGCTGTCCCAAAGCTGCGTTCTCTGAGAGAGTGTGTGTGTGTGCATGCATGTCCACCGTGTGTGCACGCATGGCAGCGTCTCCTTATAGGGTAAAAGGGAACATGTGTGTTTATTCATGTTCATGCATGCCGAGCGGTACTGGAACCGTGCGTCACTGAAGGGAACGGTTCTCTTCAGGCCCAAAGACACGTTTGGTTTGATCAGATCAGTCCGTTTGTTCTATTAAAAGGACTCGATAAACTTTTTTTTTTTTTTTAGTTTTAAAACAGCCTGACAGGAAGGGACAGTTACGTTCACTGCAGCAAAAACATGTTAAAACAAAGGAAATACTACTGCAAGTCACTCTAACAGTCAAGAAAATATTTGCAGCTTCAGCTCAAAAGGTGGTATTTTTAAACATAGTTTAAAAAATGAAATTAAATCTTGTCCTTTAATCGTGCTAGATCTGCTACTTATTTTCAGGGAATTTCCTTTTTTTGCCATTTTTTTAGTTAATCTTTGCCTACTTTATATGTTTTTGGAAATAATCAAGGCAATTTGCTTAGGTTTCAAAGGGTTAAAGTCGCACATATTGGCAGAAATGATCATTTACAATACAACATAATAGAGCATTGAGCCCTGTGAGGTGAACGTGGTCTTTCATTTTTTCTGTCTGACTTAACAAAGCTGAGCGCACCTGACACCCCACCTCCCACCCCGAGCTAAAACAAACACCGGATGACTCCTCCCGCTCCTCCACCGCTCTTTGAGACTTGACTGAACTTGACCGCTGCAGACAAAGACCTCAGGTGTCTCTGCGGAAAAAAACACAGGTACCAGACCACACCCTGATCCTCTCTGTGTGGAGACGAATAAAGCTCCTGAGAAACCTGCAGGTGTTTCTCTGCACCGGAGTTAGTTTGAGGTCTTAATGTGACTTTATGTGTTTGTATTTGGTTAGTGCGTGGAATTATGGGGCTTGGGAATAAACGGAAAACTCAGGAATGCCCTTTTAACCCTTTGAAACCTGAGAGCAAAGTGGTATGAGGGGAAAGGCAACAAGACATGGCCCAAAAATGGTTAAAAAAAAAAAAACAAAGTTACTAGAACATTACCTGAAAAAGAGAGCACAAAAAACAACAAAAAAACACTTAAAAAGTGCAAATCAATATACATTATAAAAAATTAAAATAATAGTTTAAAAAAAAAAAAACAACTATATATATATATATTTTTTTTTCTGTAACATAATTTAAAATCATTATGTAAAAATAGAACTATTGTAATTATTAAATTAATAATGACTATAATTTTTTAATCCCCTAATTTTTGATTAGGGGATTTATTTTTTTAAAAATTTTCTTGTCACCTTTTTACTAATTTCTTGCAATTTTATGGGACATTTTCTGCCAATTCGGTCATTGCCTTTTCCCCCCCGTGTTTTAGAAAGAAATCAAGGCAATTTGTTCAAAGGGTTTCAGAGGGTCGAATATCTTGTGAAAGTCTTCTGAACGCATCACAAGAAAACTGATGTTGACCCAGATTTCAACAGTTTAAATTAGAAATCGTCTACGGGTTCATATTTTTAAGCAAACCTCAAAAGTTCATGGCTGGTCCCAGTTTGACTCTGCAGCCACAAAAACAGCCCGAATCAAGTCAGACTCACACAGCTACACTCACTCTGTGTGTGTGTGTGTGTCTGTGTGTGTGTGTGTGTGTGTGTGTGTGTGTGTGTGTGTGTGTGTGTGTGTGTGTGCCTGATGCATGAACAGAATCATGTGAAAAGCATCAATAGTGTTTGGGTTTCATTATTTGGGCTCAGCAGCTGTTTTCAGGGCTCAATCTGAAGTCTGTCAGGGTTTTGACAGCTCGGCCTCGTGGGTGGTTCTTCAGCATTAAATGCTCCCCAGGATTTAGATCCTTAAAGATAAACAGCTGACTGTAATTGCCTTAGATCACAGCTGCACGCTCGATGTTCGATGCGTGCTGTGGCGGTCACACTGTGTTGAAGCAGAGCGCTGAGGAGAAAATAAATAAAGGGGAGCTCCTGAATTCAGCTTGTTGTGGAGACGGTGGAAGGACCGGGATGCAAAGCAAATTGGTGCGATTTCTTTCAAAAGATGAGAAATGTTCCATGAATTGGAAAAAAAAAGGAAAATTTAAATCTAGGGGAAAAAACAATAAAAGTTGTCACAAAATTATTATAAATTTTCAAGCAACTTTTTCATTCTTATTTATTTTTTAACTTTCTCTTTTATTTAAAAAAAATAAAATAATAATTTTCAGGTTTTTTTTTTTTTCTTTCTCTTCTTCACCAGACATGGTCTTTTTCCCATATTTTTCAAAGACACTTTTAATCTCGAGGTTTTTCTGGTTAAATAAAGGTGAAATAGATACATTTGAAAAGATGCCAGAGGAATCTCGTGGCTGAAAGGAGATTTGTTTCATTGTTTTGATAACCATTTCTGTGCTGCCACAGATCCAAGACAAAATCAACAGTATAAATTATAAAAACTTTATCAAGCTTAGCTTTCAGTATTCCTGTATTTTCGATCAGTCTTCACTTTGATGAATAATAGAACAAATTCTTCGAGCCTCGGTTGTTCTTAATTGTATTTATAAGTTTATTACAACACAAATCTGTCTCGAGAAGCTCTCGGCAGCTCGTTCATGGACAGAAATATACCAAAAACTTCAAGTTGCTGTCTGTAATTCTGGAGAAAGATAGTTGATTGTTGAGTCGGTCCAAAGTTACATACAAAAGCTTTCAATTTAAATGGCATTCGCTCATCCTTTCACAGTTGGTCCCACATCCGGAATCACGTCTGATCACCTGGGAGACGTGAAAATATTGTCTGTTTACCATGGACGACGTCCTCGTCTTGTCTTCGCCTCCAGACACACGGAGCCTCCTCACATGCCGACAGAAGGACTCGGAGGCCTTTAAAAATAAACCGCAACCTTCACACATTCATGTTGACATTCACGTACCTTCATGTCTGATAATTATTCCCCCGCAGTCAGCAAACGAAGTGCTGACGCAGCAGCTGTCAGTAACAAACAGAGTTATGACTCGGGTCACAGAGTAATCATTGTGTCTCCGTGTCGTCCTCCTGTCCTTCCTTTTTATAGGCTTTTGTCTTCTGCTCGCTGTGAGTAATGTGAGTGGACGTCAAGGCGTCCTATGACTCTTGACTCTGAGGAGAATCTACAAGTAAACACTATTTTCAGGGCTGTAATGATTGTTGTCTGTCAGACGTGATGGTATCTACATAAAAAAACAACGTCACAGCTGCTGAGGCCTGTAATTGATCGGCTGCTGCGTGCTCTTTTGGTTTTAGGAGCTCTGCAGGCTGCTTATTTAAAAGGTGGCGTTATTCGTCTACTTTTACTAACACACAAACCAAAGAAGAAGATGATGTTTGTCTTTGAAGGCTTTACCTCCCAACGTGTCCACAGACCTGATATTGGCTCTGAGATCGTTTCTGATGACAAACAGCCCGTCTCAGCGGACGAGAGACAACGTGTCTCGGCCTGCACATTTTAATAGCCCACATTTTTTGCTGTTTCACCCTCACACACACACACACACACACACACACACACACACACACACACGCACGCGCACACATGGTAGTAATATTGTTTTAACAGGCCTTTAAAGGGAACATATAAGCTAAAAATTGTGTAGCATGTCCCAAATTGAAGTTTGTGTTGAAGTTAGTTCCTCCAGGATTTCTCGTGTTTTTGGGCCTGATTTGGCCCTAAAATGATTTCGCGGCAGTTTTTCCGTAAACTTGCATTTCACGTTTCATTGTTTGTTACGCTTCAGCTCCGGCTATAACCGAAGCCGGAGGCATCATGTTTTCATGTTGGCCGTCCCATTCTCACGAAGGTGATATCTCAAAAACATCTCGCGGGAATTTCTTCAAATTTGGCACAAATGTTCACTTGGACTCGAGGATGAACTGATTAGATTTGTGAGGGTCAAAGGTCAAGCTCATTGTAACCACATCGCTGTCATTCTCATGATCGTTATTATCGTCAATAATGATTTAAGGGAATTTCTTAAAATTTGGACCAACTGATTTAATTTTGGTGGCTAAATGTCAAAAGTCCAGGTCACTGGGACATGGCATCTGTCTCACTCTTGCAAGAAGACCACGGCTCAACCAAGCTTGGCTTTGGCGCTCTGCTGGAAACATAAAAACACACATTTCCACACACTTACATCTTTGCAAAGTTTACTTTATTCTGAAGGGTTATTCAGAATAAAGTGAACCGTTGCATAGATGTAGGTACGATCTTCATTGCAAGGTCAAATTTGGAACGAACACCCATTTGGACTCAAGGGTGAACTGATTGGATTTCGTTAAAGGTGAAGGTCAGACTACTACAGTTCAAGAAAAACCTTGACTGAATTTCTTAAAGTTTGAGATTAAAGTCTGTTTGGACTCGAGGAAGAACTGATTAGAGTTTGAAGGTCAAACATCACTTTGACCTTGTTTCTGTCTCATTTCGTGAACTTCAAGATGGTCTTCAGGGAATTTCCAAAAATTTTAAACATTCACTTGGACTCAAGAATGAACTGAAGTCTTTATTTGGGTCAAGTTTTGTGAAATTATGCTCTGCTGTATGTCAGTAGTTGACGTGAAGGTGCCCTATTAGTTTGGGCCGAGTGGTTATCACACGTCGCACCTTTAACGCCATCGTTTGTCATAGTTTCATGCCAGCGATCGCCGAGGCGGTCCGTCTGTGCGTCAGCCCCATTCTCATGAGCGCGATTTTTTCAGAACATCTTGAGGGATTTTTTTCAGTTGAATTTAAAGTTTTGAATTTGTATACATTGAAAAATAAAGGTAAAAATATTTATTGAGAATTAAATATTAGAGGCAAAAAATTCAGATACATAATTTTAATGCATGACTGTGGCTGTTTAATGTCAAAATCAGATGCAACAGATTTACTTCCATAGGTGAGGTTTTCTTTAAAATCAATATCAAGAAGTATTTAGCTGCTGAAATTGGCATTTAACAGCGTCCTCTCCCTCCGTTTCCCCTCCGTGGAGTTTGCTTATTTTCCCTCGCGGGGCAGAAAAGCTTTGGCAGCTCTGAGTTTGGAGAAGCAGACAGAAGATCCTCTGTGTGTTGTGTCTCCCTCTTATCTTATCAGAACAGTATGTATCCCAGCCCTGAGGGAGGATTAGAGATCATTTCTGATGAATGACAAAATGTGACTGTCCGAGTTTAAACTTTGTGTCCTCAAGTAAACCTGAAGAACCTGAAGTCTCTGCTCGGAGAAATGACACAAGCGAGACTCGAGATTTTTGATGTTATTTTATCCCGGCTGTGAATTTTCTGTGAAAAAAACCAAACTTGTGCCTCATCAGCAGTTTGGTTGCTCGCTGACTCGCCTTGTTTACAGAAGCCGCTGTCACTCAGAGGTTTCACAGGGCATATTTAGAGCATTTCTCCGCCGGGTGTTTTTGTGGTTCTGATTGAAAGCTTCACTTCTGTTTCCATCTCGGTTTTTGAGTCTGGAGGGGAGAGTTTTGCTGAGTTGAAGCATTTGACAGACTGATATGATATTTTACCACAAATGTGCAGGATTCTCTCACAAATGAGTGTTTGTGCGTCTTTATTTAACTTTTCCCTAAAAAGAGGAAATGAGTCCAAACAAACCAGCCCTTCGTTTCGTCTTAATTTTTCTCTATATGTTTTTCACTCAAACGCACACAAAAAAAGAAATCAAGCCCGTCTGAGCCTGTGACCAAACAGTCATTTTATCCCTCAGTCTGCTGTGTAATTAGCTGCAGCGGTTTGGTGATATTGTTCTGCTGTCAGAGCTCTCAGTTAGAGTCATCCAGTCAGATTCTGCGCTGCTTCCCAGGGTCAGGGAGGGGCTGCACGCTGGGATAGATTCGTCTGGCCGAAATAATTAGTGCACGGAGACATATTTAGACAAAGAAGCAACACCACAAGATGTGCTGGTATTAACTTGAATGCATAAGTGGTGTTTAGTTGTGCATCTAAGTGCTTTTTTTAGAATGCTATGTGGTACTTTGAACTTTTGTCTGTCCCAAAGACCACCACTGTGGCTGCGCTTGAATCACACAAAAGTTCCAATGGTGACATTTTTTTTAACTGCAGATAAAATAAATGAAAAAATAACATTGTAGAGCTAAAAGCATTTGATCAAGTTGCCGATGGCCCACAAAGTTAATCAGACTATTATGTTAAACAATTAATCGTGTAATAAGAGACTCAAAAAATAAATAAAAACAAAAATCTGCTTTAAATGGTAGTATTTATGTTTATTTTAAATAAAATGTCACATCCCGGCCACCCGCTTCCTCTGATAAATAAAGTACAGTCCCACAACACCGGCACAGAAGCTTAACAACGTACTGCTGTGGACGGGCCGCAGCAAAACAGATTTAAGCCACCTAAAAAAAATCTGTGTCAGTTTAAGTGAACATTATATATGAATATTTGCTCCTCTTTACCAACAGCTGATAGAGGCAGCGACAGAGCAGCAGCGGCAGAGCAGCAGCGCCACCGTTCAGTGTTTTACTCTGTGGAGTCTTGTTGTTATTTAATTGTTGCTTGTAATCCCCATCGGGACATCGAAAACCCCTGCCGTCGTTTAATTGATTCTTCTGCAGTGCGTGTACACTGGGACAAGGACAGTAACTAGTTAAATGGCCTCATTGAGCTTTCACTGCAGCTCGACGTAACTGTGCATATAAACGTACTGAGTGTGTCACCTCCCGCCATGACAGATAACCTTCGCCCCTGCTGTGAGACCGCCTTAAGAGGCTGTTATCACGGCTGGATTTCTGTTTCCCTGGATGCACTGCAGGACTGTGACTCAGAAAAACAATAAAATTCAAATGAACATATACAACCTTTTTTTGAACATGCTGCAGTGTGTCGATTCTGAATATGACTAACGTTACCATGGAAACAGGAAGTTGTGCCCTTAAGCTTCAAACGGACTGCTGCTTGGGTTTATTATTTATCATCATTCATATTTCAGTAGCAGCATTATTTTAAGGATTATATGCAGGTATGTCAGCAATGTGCTGCAGGAGTTCCCACAGGAAACTGGCACAGGAAGTAGAGCCTGTACTCTTCATCCTCCCCGGAGACGCACTCTTTTTTTTTTCTCTAACTTTAGGAATTCTTTGTGCAATGCCTGTGAATCAGGGTGCACCACAAGCATTTCAAATATTCATTGAAGCTTTTTATCAGCTGAGAGCAGAAAATAGGGCAGCGCTTCAGTCTGCTGCTGGAGATGTTGGAGGTTAGAGTTCATGTTTTCTTTCCTCACGCACACAAACACGCCACAGCCGCTGGGACACAGGCAGCTCTTTGAGCGCCACTGCAGAGCAGGAAGTGACTGTTTCTCTCTCTGGGTCAACAGTGCGATCAGAGGGAGCGTTTTCGGCCCTCCGTACAGTCCCTCTGCGTGCTACCACATCGTATCACGCACCGCATTCCTAATGAGGGTGACTGAGTTCAGTGTGACGCCTCCACAACAGATAAAGAATCTTGGCTCCACGTAAAACTGATTTTATGAGTTTTTTGCTGCGTTCGTGTGATGGAAGATCGTAGTTTCCGAGTTGAGAAGACGTTTTTCGACTTTGTTGTGTTCATGTGCTTTGAGGTTGTAAATCAGGAACAATGTGGAGGCTGTGAAGAGGATGGATTAAATTTTAATGTTAAGAGTGTTTAAACAAGATGATTGATAGCTTTTTCCAGCTTATTTATATATTTTTATATATATATAATCTATTATATTTTAATTTTGCTTATATTTTAATTTTGATCTAGGTCACTACATGAACAGCAGTTTACATTAATATCATATTACACTAAACGTGTGATAAAAATACATGAATTAATAGAAATGTGTATAACCATTGACCAGACATTGATGTTTGCCCGCCATGTTTATGCATTCATGACTTTAAGTCTGCAACTCGTGTTATAAAATAACGTTTTCATTGTGAGTATACTCGTCTGGCTGCTTTATAGTTAAAAGTTTGCTTGCCTACTGCAGCTAATAGATGCATTCTCTAAAATGTGCAGCTATTAAAAGTAAATGATAGGAACAAAATAATGAAATCTATCATTTTCGCAGTCAATTGTTGACACTGTTTCCATTTCTGCTGCCCTGAAATGTCACAACTTGGCAACTCGGGTATGATCAAAATTTCCCAATTTCCCACTCTGAAGGCAGCATCAGTCTGTTTCAAATCTAAAAGAAGCTTTTTAAACTTTTCGTTATCTCCTATCCGCGGCTCTCTGTGCTGTGTTTGTGGCATTGAACCTGTTTTTTATTCCCAGCAGTGCTTATGGCATCAAACTTTGGTGTTTGTAACATCGCAGTATTTTCCTGCAGCATTTGTAGCACTGAATCTGGGTGTGTTTTACTTAATCTCTGGGTTTTAGGCAACACATCGCAGCATCGCTCAGCAGCATTTATGGCATCAAACGTGGTGTTTTTAGCGCCACATTGCAGCGCTCCCCAGCACCGTGTGGCGCTGCACGTTTGTGGTTTTCACTGATGCATCGTGGCATTTCCCTCCATGATTTCATGTCACTGAACGTAGGTGTTTTTAGCTGCACATCGCAGTGTTTTCCAGGGGCATTTGAGCCGGGGAAGGTGGGACTTTTTTACCTGCACATCGTGCTGATTTCTAGCCGTGTTTATGGAATCAAAGCTGGGGGGTTTTGGAGGAACGAAACAATGTTTCCCAGCCTTGTTTGCGGCAACACTTTGCAGCGTTTCCCAGCACCATTGTTGGCATCAAACTTGGGTGTTTTTAGCTGCTCATTGCTGTATTCCTCAGTCGGGTTTGTGGCACCAAACCAGGTTTTTTTTTGTTTTTTTGCCTTTTTTACTGACACATTGCTGCGGTACCCAGTCGCGTCCTTAGTTGTTTTAAGCCAAAACAAGATCTCGTCAAATCCATAACTAAGAAGTTTTTGTGCCTTAATGTAACAAAACCTTCACCACAGAGAAATGTGATATTTTAATGTATCTGTTACAAAGTAAAGTGCAAATGTAAATCTGTGTTTTGCAGAAATATACAATACTAGTCATTTTTCTGGGAATTGTTTTGTTTATCACTGCCTGTTTTTTGTTGGTATCTTTGGTTTTATTTGTGTAAGACTCTATTAGACAGTTAGACACAAATTTGGCTAAAAATTACTGTTGGAGGATTAAATCCAAAAGCAGTGAGTCATGAATCCCAGCTGCTTTAAAACAACTGGGACTGGGTTTGTAGACATTTGACGGATTACACATCTGTGTCCCGTCCATCTCGTCTCTGCCTCTCCTGCAGGAGAGAGGATAATGTGTGTAACACTTCTCTGTACACTCTATCACCACAAATGGGAAATAATTCGCTATACACAAAGGTCTTTTGCTTCCAGATGTCAGATATAATTTGCTCGGGGAACATTTTGTTTATTTTGAACGCTTTCATTACAAAAAAGCAGCGTTAGTTTTTGTTTTCAGAGCCCGAGCTCTCGCCGTCTGGCACATTTGTATGATACGGTGCAACGACTATCCCTCTAAAAATAACCCAACGGCTCATTTCCTCTTCGAATAATCTCCATATATTTACATAAGCCTGTTTAAATGTGATGTTGAAACCCATCATGAAAATGTTGGATTGCATTTACATCCAGGCTGCTCTGTATCTGCTGCTTGCTCAGGTTTGGTGAAAAAATATATTTCTGATCCCATAATTTTGACTTTAAAGGCAGCCAGTCTGACAGATTGAGAGCTGAAATTCATGCGTTACATTTTTTGGGGTGATGCTTCACCAGTTTAGGATGTAAAGGAGATACAATCATCTCTGATCTGTTTTTGAGTCTTACACAGTTTTTCTTAAACTATTCATATTTTCTGTGGAAGTGCATTGATCACAGAAAGTTTTAACCCTTTGAGACCTGGATTGATGTCACTTTCTTGTGCTGCCTTTAGACGCCTTTCACAAGTTTTTTGAGACCAAATTGGTTCCATTTCTTTCAAAAACATGAAAAGAAGGCGATTTGTAAACCGGCAAGAAATGTCCCACAAATTTCAAGAAATATTACAAAAATATTCCCATTTAAAATGACCATAATTATATTTTAAAAATTACTTTTATAGAATTATTGTAATTTTTAAGCATTTTTTTTAGGTTAATTCATTTCCCTCCCCCTTTTTTCATTTATTCGGTTATTTATTATTTATTTATTTATCATTTATTCCTTTTTTGTAATTTTTCAGGTAATTTTTTTGTACTTTTTTTTTTTTAAACTAGATTATGGGTAATTTCTTCTTGAGTTGCTCTTTGGTCTCTGAGGATTAATGGAGCACAAAATAAATTCTTATGCACATATTTATAAGAGCAGAATCATATTTGAGCTTGCAACCCTGATCATTTCTCCAGCTGTTGTGACAACTTGTGATTTTACCCAGTTCTTCTTGCACGCTAAAATCATCCGCTACGCTCACGATTCTGCCCTTCCTTGCACAGAAAAACAATAAATAATTGGATGGTTTGAAAAGATGCATTATTCAGAAAAAAGGGAACACCTAGTGTCTGAGGCAGAAGTCTCAGTTTGATCTGTCTCGAACATGTCTTTTGTCTCAACTTGGCCGCTTGTCTGCGCTGAATGTCTGGAGAAAACGTCATGGAAAAGTTGCGAATCAAACGAGGAGGGTCACAGCTCTGAAGGATCTCCATATCTCCTCCTCGGCTGCAGCTGTGTTTATCACGAGCAGCGTTTAATCTCACTGTCGAGCAGCGAATCGAAATGGACCAAGAGAAATGGAAGGACTCAGCAGCTCGGTAATAAAAAGGCAGGGTTGGATGTGGAGCCTGTGCACTTGCTCCAAACATCTGTTTCGAGGCATGTTGATGGTTATCGAATGTGGGCTGGTGTTGTGCTGAGTGCTGTTTCTCTCCTGTCAGGATGCCAGTTTATCTCAACAGAGGTGGCGAGCCAGACGCTATCCGTGTGTAGATAAAGAGGCAGTATCTGCTGTAGTTTAACTCATGCAGTGATAAAACCGAAACTAGCACACATTAGAGCTGCTTTTATAGCATCAGCATGTCGGGATCTAATGCTGATAATAATGATGGCGTTATTCTGGGGGAGAGAGATTACTCCGTGTGGATAAGATGTTGGTTGGTGGGTTTGGTTAGACTTTAGTGGATGTATTTTAAATCTGCTTTTGGTTATCGGGCTTATGAAGCCTTCCATGTTGCATACAAAAACTACTTGTGTACTGATATCATAATAACTCAGGTTGCCTTAACCCTTTGAACCCTGGATCGACATAAAGCTTTCTTGTGCTGCGTTCAGAGACCTTTTACAAGCGTTTGAATCTTTCAAATGTGAGAAAATAGGTTTGATTTCTCTCTAAAACATGGGAATAAAGGCACTTAAAAACCTAGAAAGAAATGTCCTGCAAATGTCTGCGTCTTCTTTTGGGTCTGTTTTTTGATTATATTTTAATTTGATTATATGTGGGAATAATCAAAACACAAACACAAACACACACACACACACGCACACATAATTTCCTTGTCACCTTTAACTATTTTTTTTGCTTTTTGGGAGACATTTCCTGTTAAGTTGTTGTTTTTCTGGTGTTTTTGAAAGAAGTCAAACCAGTTCTCAGGGTGTAAATGGTACTAAAAGTTGTCTGAATGCAGCACAAAAAAATAGTGTTAAAGGGTTAAAGTTGCAGGAAACGGTAAAGGAGAGCAACAGATAACTTCTTCTTCCTAAACTAAAACCCTGTGAAACAATATGCACAGACACGCATAATCTCTCGTGGTGACACAGGGAGCCAAGCCGAGTGTTTGTAGGCGGCAGACCTGAGAGCAGCTCGTCAGGACTTGTTGAACAATAAGCCGATCTTAAAGCGGCTGCACTCGCACGTCTTTTATCGTCCTCAAACTCTGACGAATAGAGAAAAACACTTCGCCCTCTGAATGCTCGAGCAGCAGCAGTGTGGCGTGATTTCAGGCCACATTCCCAGCATTGGTACCATGACTCAGCCGCATGCCACTCGTCATGTCAGCCTGCGCTGACCGGAGTTTGGGAGTGGCGCATTAATTAGATAAGCATCAGTTTTTCCACCTTTTAAACATGCACGAACAAAAACTGCATCATTAGGAGGCGAGAGGTGTTAATGCAAAAATAGGAAGAATTTATAGCGTCTGTGAGTCCAGACAGTATGTTGCACAACGCTGACCACTTGGTTGATGACTGAAGTGAATGTTTCCTGTTGGTTTGGAGAAGTCTGCGTGACCTCTTTGAGGATCTGGGTTTAATCACAGACTGCGTTTTTCCTCCTCGCCGTGTCTGAGCTCGAGTGGCTGCACGGTCTGATTGTTCTGATCCCCGACTGTCAGGAGAGCACGTTGGACAGGAGGAGAAGGAGCCACTCCTAGACAGACAAACAGTGATTTCATTAGTTTCTGACCCATTTTTCTCCGCAGACCGTAAATCATAACTCTGTTTTTACTGTGTTTCCATTTAGAGAGTTCAGGAAAGGAAATGTGAAGGCAGTTATTGGAAAAATAGCTTTTTTTAATGACTCCTACCTCCTTAAACACGTGACAAACCTGTCTGATGTAGTGGGTGCATTTTAACCAGGCCCCCAGGAAGTGAGCCACACTGACCAGGACTGCTGCTTAAAAGCTGAAGTTGTGAATCATCAGTCTGAGATCCCAAAGTCAAATAACACTGCTTCAAGTTGAGCAGTCAGGGTTTTTTTTTTTTTTTTTGCCTGTTTTGGTCCCCAGATTTGGCTGCGTAGTGAGCACTCTTGTGTTTCATGCTCCTCTTTGGTACAGACCGCAGCGGACACGATGCAGAGAGGAGGGAGGCTCTGAACACATGATCTTCTCTCTTAAGTTAAATGTCAATTCTGCCATATATACAGGACATAGATGGGATTGAAATGCTGTTTCTATCAGACTGCTGGTGTTATATGCAAGGACAAAATAAAAGAACAGAAAAAGGATAAGAAGTTAATACGATAGCTTTTGATAATATCTAGTGTCGGCAAAAATTGTTGCATTTGCAACCTGGCGTTAGCACGGTGAGTTATGTGGCAAGACATGTCCTGAAAATTGAAAAAATAATAATAATTATATATTTAAAATTGTGCTACGGAAAAAGTTATTTATTTCTATTCATTTTTTTAGCTCTTTCTTAATGTAATTTTCTGGGGATTTTTGTGTAACATTTTACTCATTTCTTTTTAATTTTGGAGTAATTTCTTGTTGAGTTGCTTATTGCCTTCTTCCCATATTTTGTGAAGAAATCAAGCAAGTTTTCTCAGGTTTCAAAGGGTTAAGTGAATGCCGCTGTCATACTGAACACCCTGCTGAGCCCGTTCAAATAGTTCATAGTGAACATCCAAATTTCAAACTTAGCTGAAGTCTTCAGTTTGCTGGTTTAGTCCAAACGACAGCGTGGAAAAGTTAAAGTGTGTTCGGTTTACTGCTGGAACCAGGAAACATTCAGCATTGTCCTTCATAAATGACATTTCAAAAACGATTTATTATTAAAATAGCTGCAGTTTAATTTCCTGAGCATCAACAGAGCAGATGAACTGACTAATTTCCCACAGCCCTGTGTGGCTCTCACCAGTGTTTAAGGTTTCTGTGCTGCATAACAAAGACACACGTTACTTTTTACAGCAGCTCAGCTCCAGTTGGGAGTTCTGTGAGATCAGTTTGGCGCTGCAGGATCCTCACCAGCCCTGTTTGAGGGTCTTTACATCAGCAGCTGCCCTCGTCTGTCCGACACATCACAGCGCTGATGTTTCTTTCCAGCTATTGTTGCATATTTCCTCTGATACAGAGCGTGAATTCTTGGATTCGACCCGCCTGCAGCCTGTCCTTGATAACGTGCGTCCATCTCCCGTCTGTGCGCTCCTCATCCATCTATGATAGCAGCTATTGAATGCCATCTTTGTGGAGGGTCTTTGAACAACTAGTGTGAAATAAGCTTGTCGAGTAACGCCTCCCTGATCACAGCTGCTGTCGTCCCGCCGTCAAGGATTCCTCTTGTGTTTAGATAGAGCGCTCACACAGACGAGCGAGACAAATCAGAGCTTCAACAACACCCAGAGGGACACGGCTCTGTCCCGAAGATTTGCCTTCTGCTGGGTTTATTCCAGTGCAGATAACAAGTTCATGAGTGTGGCACAAAGGGGCAGTTTGCTCAGAGCTGATGTGGATCAGCTCAGCGCTGTGAAGCTGCAGCTGCTGCAGATGTTCAGTGATGTAAAGGAAGGTCGGATTGTTCTCTCAGGAAGAGGAACTGAGTTTGACCCTGTGTGTGTGTGTGTGTGTGTGTGTGTGTGTGTGTGTGTGTGTGTGTGTGTGTGTGTGTGTGTGTGTGTGTGTGTGTGTGTGTGCGCGCGCGAGCGCATGTTAAGAACAGGGTTCGTACTGTCATGAAAAACCTGGAAAAAAAATCATAGAGTTACCATATAGCATATTTCCAGGTTCTGGAAAAGTGTTGGAAAACTAAATAGAACCTGAAAGTTTTGGAAAAACAATGGAATTTTGTTTCCCAAACCTCTGTAGTAACATATGATATGTTCAAGGACTGTCAGAAATTTCAACATCCACGATCATTTCTGTTCTTACAGTTTCTGGCTGTGATAAATGGTGAAACTGTTGGTGAGTTTAAAGAAAACATGCCTTCCAAACCTGCCAAAAAAATAGGAAAATAAAAAGAAATCACCAAAACTGAAAGTTGAAAAAAGCATTTTTTTTAAACGAAATATCTTATTTAAAAAAATAATAATAATAAAAATTCTGGAAAGGAGGTTGCCGCTCGTACATAAAAGTATTTTTATCCAGTATTTAAGTTTTTTCTTGAAGGTATCGTATTAAAACGTGACACGAAGTGACCATCGTTGATCTTCTGTTTGCTCTTCTCTCGCTCAGGTCACGGAGAATGTCACTGTGGGGAGTGTAAATGCCACGCTGGTTACATCGGCGATAACTGTAACTGCTCCACGGAGACGACGACGTGCATCGCAGACGACGGGCAGATGTGCAGCGGGCGAGGGAACTGCGTGTGCGGTCGCTGCCAGTGCACCGAGCCGGGGGCGTTTGGAGACACCTGTGAGAAGTGCCCCACCTGCCCCGACGCCTGCGGCACCAAAAGGTAACGTCACATCACGCCACTGATGGAGACAAAAATATTAACAGTTGGACATTATTGCATGTTTTTGTGATGCTTTTATGAGGAATCGGATGAATTTATTATGTGAGAACGAAGGAAAATTGAAACAAGGTGCCTTCAGGAACGATGAGACGCAGTCCGCCAACAGGGGAAAAGGTCAAACTGTCAAACACATCAAGTCCAAAACCAGAGTCAAACCGTCACGTAACTCACTCACTGCTGGACTTATCTGAGCTTTGATGATGAAGCCATGAGAGAGTCGTCCAGATAACTCTCGTGCCATTAGTGACCCTCAGAAACGAAAGCGTTGCCCCGCCGTTTGAACTTGCATCGCTCAGCGTGGCAGCTCAGGCTCTTTGAGGTCGGAGTTAAACGCCTATCAGACGTCTAGTAAAGAGGACAGAAAAGCCGCTGTGTCCTCTCATCCACTTTGTGGAGCCACCTTTCACCCCTGACCCCAGTTTAGAGACAGGTCACGGCTGCTCCGTCAGCTACAATCGTACGACCTGTTTGGTGATGTTTGAAAGAAATGAAGCTGAGCAGCAGCCAGACTTCTTACACTAATAGAAACAAATGTATGTTTCTGCATTTCTCTTGATTTACAGTTTGTTTCCTCCACTGTTGAGTTTATGTTTTACTGCCGTATGTTTAGTTAGCAGGACACCAGAAAGACAGATTAATAACAGTCTTTAAGGAGGATTTATTGCAGGATTGTTGTATTTAACTGCATTAGGTTTTGTGAAGTGTGCAGTAATGTCCAAGCAGAAAGTTGCTTCACTGTGTACAGAAGTTAGACAGCTTCTTTTTTTACAGAATAAACAGAATTATAAAGTTCAAGTACGCATTTCACTCAACAAAATAACATTTGCATGGCTGTACCTGTAAATCTACTATTATTTTACACTTCTCTTTGGTTTATTTACAGTTTGCACCAAAAAAATATTGTCACAAAATGACAATAGTTTGGTTTATTGCAATTATTTCTCAGACAAAATACCATCCAACAAAAGTAGTTCACAAGAGAGAGTTCAGAGATTCGTTTTTATCAACAAATGCTCAAATTATACTGCAATCGCGGTTCCAAAAATGTCTCAGGTTTCCATTCGTGCATTTGGAAATATTATTTTAAAAAGCAAAATTTGAGGTACAAAAACAAAAAAAAGAAGCAAAAAAAACCAAACAAAACCCCCACTAACTCCCCACTAACTATAGGGATACCATGACTTAAATATACTGTGTGTAAAGAGAAAATGTACTAATACTTCACTTCAGGGACGTTTGGAGGTATAAACTCACAAATGGATCAGAAATCATCAAAGTTGAGGAAAAACAACAAAAAACAAGAAGTTGTTGAGCGTCCGCCCTGCAGAGAGCCTTCCGGTGTTTTTTGAGGGAACTCAGTGGGGCATTTCGACAGCTGACGTATCCTGAGTAAAAAAGCAAACAGCATTAAAGACTGCTGGCCTTGTGTAGATTTGTGCTCACTGGTTTTCTAGCTCATGAATAAAGATCAAAGAAGCGTTTTAAAATATTTGAGTAGAAGCGCGTACTCGGCTTTTCCATTAAACTGGCTCTCCTCTGCTTCAGGGAGTGCATCGAGTGCCGGCTTTTCAACTCAGGACGACTCGCAGACAACCAGACGTGCCAGCGCCTGTGCAAGGATGAAATCATCACTGTGGAGACCCTCAGTGAGTGAACACACACACACACACACACACACACACACACACACACACACGGATGGCAGAGGCGAGCGTTCACATCTGTCTGCGTCTGTAACAGTTTCACTGTCTTACATTCTTCAGTCTTCGTGTTGTTATTGTGGAGTTCTGCCAAAGTACAGTAAATCTTTTTCTTTTGATAGGACACATTATCACGTCTGATGGGATAAAGCAAATGTTAATACTCACAAAGCGTAAGCACTAAATATTTACACACAGACTATGGAATAATACCAAGTGTGTGCTTAAAAATATCTAAATCTGTCACATGGTAACAGGTTATTACAATAACATTTCCCTGTTTGATTTTAGCAATCACATTAAATACTGGTGTGTTAAAAAATGTGTTACTGTTGTAACAGAATTATGCTGTAATATTCTGTATTAATAGGACAATTATTCTGCCTTTGCTCATTGGCCCTTCAGTACTCTTCAGAGGAAAAACTGTCAGATGCTCCTGCAGAGACGGGTCTGTGCGTCCACTCTTACACACACAGGGACATGCATATGGGTTGTATGTTGTTGAAATAATGCAACATTATTAAGGATAAAAGTAATTTGCGCAAAGAGTCAGGTTTATTTTGTTGTTGTTTTTTTCATCTAAAATTGACACACGTGAAAAACTAAATACGACCTCACGTTTAGTCAGTCACGTTTCCACAATGATCTGAAACTTTCCTTCACTAAAGTTTTCAGAACAGTCTCAGTTTTCATCGTATTTCACATCCGTCAGAAGCTTTTAGAGTTGTTTGACAAAGAAACTGAGGAAAACGTGGCAGAGAGACACATCAGTGACGAGAGAGAGGAGCAGTGTGCACACTTTGTTTATTATAAAAGGAGTCATGTGACTGAATGGCATTGTGCAGAATTTAGCCAAGTTTGGGTCAGTAAAAGGATATTACAGCTCCTCATAAATGCCAGAAGAACGGCCAGCAGGATGCTAGTTAGTAGAAATAGAAAATAGAATTAATGCAAATGCATTTTATTCTTGCTACATGCACAGTGTTGTGCTAAATATAGAGGCTGGAAAACTGGCCAAAAAAACGAAAGGTGTGCTAATCTAAGTCATATCCGATTGTTTTGGTCCTAGTCCAGTCCTTATTTACAGCAATTCATTTTTTGAATCCATGTAGCCTAAATGTTGTATAGAGATATATGAATATCATATAGTTAAGCTACAACAAAAGTCTTTACATGGGATTTGTTATCTGCTGTAAACAGACACTATTTATCAACTTGTGTGAGGAAAATGACAGCAGTGATCACTGTGCGCATGTCTGTAATTGTCACTCGAAGGTTTCCTCTGCACTGTCACCGCTTTATGTGATGATAGTCAACACGTCAGAGTATGTACAGCTACGTCCACGAGCTCTCAGTCCCCGAGTCCAGAGAGTGGACATTTAGATTTGTTCCACATGCTATAGATCGTTCAAACAGGCTGTTATTAATGCGCCGCTCTCCGTGGTCGTTCGCATCTTTTCTTGTTTAACACCTCACACCGCTCCTGTGATTTAATAATGAAATCACAGCCAGTGTGCAACAGTAAGTCCTCATGTTTATGATATCATGTGGCAGGTGTCAGTCTGGGCCTCCTGCAGCTCCACGGACACGTTTATTCCACTCAGCAGGAAACAAGCGACAGCCACACAGCAACAATACACCCACTCAGCGGTTCAAAAGTTCAGTTCAAGTTTCTGCTATCTTCTCTGTGATATCGGCAGGATCCACCCGCTAAACAAACACAAGCAGCTACAGAGCAACCCTCTTTCATGTGCCATTTTAAAAAGCAGAAGCCGGAGTTTCACTTCTGACTAAATACCACAGTGTCTTAAGTGCTTCTATATCCTGTGAACACTGATACTCAACTTACAGCCCGCAGGCCAAATATGGACCCTCCAACTATTTTCTTATTCACACATAAAAATAAAACGATTCACTCCGACAGCAGCGCAGTGAGACAGACAAACGGAGCGCAGCTTCTCCTCAAAGCACCAAAGTGTCAGAAACAGACACATCTGCAGAGGTGAAAGTGACTTCTTTAGACTTCGTGTTAGTTTCAGGTTTAATCAGACTTTGGATGAATTATTTTGAAATACCAGGACGCATCGCTCCGTGTCTCATCCAGCCGCTGGCTGAGCTCTCATTATTATTACCAGGGGCAGATGTAATGTTTTGGGGGCCTGGGGCCACAATCAGAGTCCTGCAGTCAGGAGAGGTTGGCCTATTATCAGCACAGTGTTCTTAAATTTACCTGAAGTCTGTTTGAGATGTACCTTTTAATTTTTATATAAAGCTGGAAAGTTTACTGAATAATAATAAATCATATGTTTATCACACTCCAACACACCATGGTCACATGAAACTGTGTCAGTGAACTATGAGGGCAAAAAGCAAACCACAAATAAAAAAGAGCAAAAAGCAAAATAATCGTTCATTAATCGTAATTGAAGTAAAATGTTTTATTAATGGTGATATTGATTTTAGGTATGAGGCTCGGACCTTTGCTGGGAGGAAATTTTAGTAACTGGACCTCTTTGAATTTTAGTAGAATAGGTCCTCCAGTTGGTGACGCCTGTTCTACAGTATATTTGTCATGTTCAGTGTGTGACAGAAAATAAATATTTAAACCAAATTTAACCTGATGATATCTTCATGTCTCACTTAGGAGTAAAAGGGAACCTTTAAGCTTGACAGAAATAGTGATGCGATGTTAATCGTGATATTTATCGATATCCACTGATATGAAAAAAATTATTATGATGAAGACTTTCTTCCATATCGCCCAGCCCTACTTACAATCCTAAAAGCATTGTCAAATACTAAAAATGTCCAAAATCCGAGAAATGTCCTGAAATCTTAGACACATGTATAAGACGACTGCGACTGGCCTCCTGTCATTTTGCAAAAGTGGCCCCCAAGCAAAACAAGCTGAGTGTTCCTGGTTTAAAAGTTAATGTTCCTGGCAGCTGGAAGGGAAACAGTCAGAGATGTTAAGGAATGCATTAATAAGTGCGCAATGATTTATGGCCTTCACGGCACTGTGATGCTGCACGGCGTCTCACAGAGCAGAAAGAAGAGACTATCCGTTGTGTTTTTAGTTACAGAGACTATTATAGAGCGTTCCATACTGGCCCAGCGTGGCCCTGGCCCAGATCTGACGTGTTTCATAGCATTCCCGGCGAGTTCAGCCATCTGACTGGCCTTAATGGACTCCACATGTACATTCCAGATACTTTGTGCATGAAATAGCAGGAGGAGGGGCAGATGGAGGGAGGGGAGGGAGGGCTGGACCCGGGCAGCGTGACCTCACCGTCCCCTGTGAGCCTCTGAGTCTTTTTGGGTGATGAAGATTGACTGAAAACGAGGGCACGCAAAATATCAGCGTCTCAGCTGTGATTTCACAGCAAAGAAATTCGGGCAATGTGACGATGGTTCACAAGCGTTTTCTGTTTTTCTCTCAGCAGCAGATTCTTCTTCAGTTTCACTTTTTTTTCTCCCTGAATCTGAAGCCAATCCTGGACAGATTACAACAATGATAATCTGATAATGTGTCCTTCAAAACACCAGGAGAGAGTGAGGTCCTGCAGAGTGATGAAATTAATTAAATGGAGATGGATGCATGTCCACAGGGTTCCTACAGCCATGGAAAACCTGGAAAAATCATCAGGTTTTCACAATCACTTTTCCAGGTTTGGGTTAGTCAAGTCATGAAATTAGTAAAAATCATTAAAAGTTTTGGAAAAGTTAAGACATTTGGTTGTAATCTTCTGTGGATAACTTTCCACTAAATGTGATGCAACAGCAAATTAATTAGAAACACTTCCTATGAAGACCACATCTATAATGCATGATGAGGGCGTTCATAGTGAACTATAATGCATTCGTAATGCTTTATGACTACACTCATAAACACACATATACATATACGATGTTCTAAATCAGGGCTTATCAGATGTAATATTTAAAGGTCCAAATCTGATTTCTATTCAAGGCCAAAGGTCCGGAGTAATTGGTGATAAGCAAATGAGTCTTTTCTTGATTAAACCGACTGAATCTCAGTGTGTTTCTCTGTTTTTCTCTCTTGCTTTCCGGTCCAGAAACGGAGGACCCCGGTGCAGTGCTTTGTCTCTACAAGACAGACAACGACTGTGTCATGAAGTTCACGTATTCTGAGCACGCCAGCGGACAGTCCATCCTCACAGCTCTCAAAGAGCCAGGTCAGTGCTCAGACTGCTTTCCTTTTTAAGCTGCTAAAAAACGAGCTCCTTTGAATTGTATTCATGGTACATAAATCATCAAGATTCGTCCAGCACAACTTTAAAAGGTTGTACGGCCTTTGCTCCTATCCTGACCTCAGATTTGTTTGTTTTTTTCCAATGTCGGTTACTAAATGTTAAACTGTCACTTCAAAGCGCAGAGTCAGACTTTAACTGACTAAAACCTGCTTCACAGAGTCAGACTTCTGTAACTGACTAAAACCTGCTTCGTACACGTCTGTAACTACATTTCTGCATTACTCACCTCATGTCAGCCGCAGATCCATATCAAAAAGTGACATTCAGATTATTACTTTTTTGGCTTGTAACTGCGAATGTTTTTGCGTTTGATAATTAAATGTTTGGTATTTTTCAACCTTGAACATATTTTCCCATGCTGCCATGTCTAAGTGACTCATGGAAAAAACAATTGTTGAAACTGGTCCAGTATTGAGCAAAAAGGCTGCAACCAGTTTCTGCAAAACTGACTTCAGTGTAATCACGCTGGGCATGTTCACACCATTCATCAGTGTCCACTTAAAGTGTTTTAGTTGACAGATTGTTGTAACAAGTGTCTGAAAATGTTATGGAAAGGATCTCTACAGATATAAACCTTCTTAAAAAGGTAATATCTGTTTTTAGCAGAAACTGCCCCAAAATCACCATCATCAAACCTACCAGATTCCATAAAAAAAAAAAACTAACTGGCTGCATTAAAGGTTTATTTCAACCAAACCAGAGTTGGTGTTTTTAGGAACAGGTAAAAGACCATCCAAGACCGTTTTTGTGAGTTAATTTTATTTCTGTCGACTCTGTGTGAAGTGTGATTTGTAAATTAAAAAAATTAACATCTGTTTAAACAGAGTCTGGTGCCAATCTGAGCCTGTCAGTGACAAAAACAAGCGCTTTTAGTGGATGTAAATTGACAAGCGAATATGCCCAGAGTGGTTACATTGCAGCCTTTTGAATAAAAACTTGACCAAATTTAAAAGTTGTTATTCCCGTTAGTCGCCTGGACACAAAAACATCAGAAAACAAGATCCAAGTTGGAAAATACCAAACTTATCCTTAAAGTGCAGGATATGATAATTCTGGTTTATTCCAGCTTGGTCTTATTTTCGTAGTTGTGACCATCATCTTCTGGTCGTGGTTATATTGTAGTCACCAGTTATTGATTTGGGAACATCACGAAAACAAAGTTAAAAATGATTTTGAATGAACCTCCCTGTGCACTGTACGCTCTGACCACAAAGAACATTTAACGGTCAGAAAAATATCAGACTCTGGTTTCTTTTTGCTCTGGTGTTTGTGCCTCTTTGACCTTTAAAGTCTAAATGTGCCTTTTTTTTTTTTTCCTGTGTCAGAGTGTGCTGCCGGGCCCGATGCTCTCACCGTGCTGCTCGCGGTGGTCGGCAGCATCCTGCTGGTGGGGGTGGTGCTGCTCGCCGTCTGGAAGTTAGTCATCACCATTCATGACCGCAGAGAGTTTGCACGCTTCCAGAGCGCACGCTCGCGAGCGCGATACGAGATGGTGAGAACGATCCCTGTCGCCTGTGAAATGTTATTTTGGTCTGTTATAAAAACACCAAACCTGTTTTCAGCGTAGCCAAGAAAGTCGGGTAAAAATATGAGGCTCATAAAACACCTAAAATTACAGCCACAAAAATGCATCACAACACATTTAGCTGCTGAAAGCCTGCTAAAAATCCTAAAACAAACTGGTTTTATTTTGAAAGTTCAAATGAAATCAGAGCGCTGGCATTTCTGTTTAGTTAAACAAATGTAATTTTGATGCTTCAGCTGACATTGTTTTAAATATTCGTTTTTGGGGCATTTTTGCCTTTGAATGATCCATCAATGTCGATCAGCAGCGACGCTAATTAACACCCAGAGATAATGCAGAGTCATTTGATGCAGTTTGAATGCGAATTATTCTGGATACCGTCACATTAAAAAGCTAGATGTCCGCGGGGGATTTCAGTGTTTTTGGATTTCAAATTTGTTGTGCAGGCAGGAAATTTAGAAATCCAAAACAAGACGTCACAAAACACATTTAAAAGACCTTAAAACAAATAGAGAAAAACAAGAATTACAATAGTTTCAAAGAATAACGACAGTATTACAACTCTTAAGAATGTCATGACAAAGTGCCCTCATACACACACACACACACACACACTCACACACACTCACACACACACAGTCACACACACACACACTCACACACACAGTCACACTCACACACTCACCGCAAAGCTCAAAGAGCATCTTGTGCGATCGCAGCAGGTCCAGTGAACTCTGAACTTTCCTCACATGGAGGTCAAAGCTCTGATCTCGTGTCTTGGTGTGATTTGGTTTTTGTCCCTCAGGCCTCCAACCCTCTGTACAAGCAGCCCGTCTCTACACATTTTGTAGAAACAGATTTCAACATGTACGGGAAGTCCTACAACGGAGGTCTCCACTGATCCCTCAGCACGGGGCGCGGCAGGACCGGTCCGACAAACACATCCCTGGAGGACGGAGCCCGAGGTGGACGGCGGTCTGAACGCACTCATCCCTCTGCACGGTTCACACCCGACAACACAAGTGAAATGAACTAGACTGTGTGTCCGAGGGAATCTGTGGCCTTTTTTGTCTTTACGCAGGAGATTCAAGCCTACCACAGAAACGTGACTTCTTTTTTTCTTCTTCTTCTGTGTTTTTCGCTGACAGCGGTGGCGGTCGGTGGAGGAGCGACGAAGCATGAACTCCTTGGTCTTGTTTAGAGAGAGAGAAAGAGAAAGTAGAGTTAGCGGTGAGTTTGTCTGCAGTTACACAAGATAAACAAACTCATGAGAACCATAATTCCAACCACATAAAAGCACCACTTAGTCTTCGTACACGGCAGGCAGGACATCGGCTTATATTTGTATATTTTTATAAACACTAAAAATGCCTTTTTTCAGTATAAACTTTGCACCCAACAGGAACAAATTTCACTCCAGATCATTTCAACTCCACGGGATTCTTGAGAAGCACACGTTTGTGAAGGTGGCTACGATGACGTTTTGGTACTACTAACATTTACTAAGCAATAGACGTCTTACCCTCATTTTGCACAGAAAATATTAAGAGTCAAGTCTCGTAAAGATTTAAATGTTCTTTAATGTTGTGTGTGAATGCGTGTGGGTTTTTGTTTGCTCCAATTGCACTCCCTTCTCCTAATCAGGATCGCAGGGTACCGACTCCCCGTCAGCCTCCGAACCCTCACAGGATGCCGCTGGTGTTGCTCTTTATTAGACAGATCTGTCAGCGAATCCCACGAAAAGACCAAAACCAACAATGTGGTCATAATAATAACTTTTTTACAAACACCATCAAGACAGAATAAATTAATAAATTAAAAGATAAGTTAAAATATAAATTAAAATCTATGAATTAAAACAGGTCACATAAAAGTCTATAAAAATGGGTTTTAAAATAAATCACTGATTTTGTTTCTCTCAATGCTCCAGACTGTTTTTTTTCTCTTTATAATATTTCATTTTTTTCGAAGTCATTTCCTGACGGTGTTAATTAGCCAAATGATGAAGCTGCCGTATGAGCATAGTCGAAGCTGCAGGTCATGTTATTCTCTTCAGCGTGCAAAGGTGCACTGTCATGCCTCTCAGCAGCAAACCAGTAACCATCATTGTATCTAGTTAGTCAGCGTATCTTGTTTTTCGGCGTGTCTTTTTACCGGCTGCACCTGCAGCACCACACGCAGTAGTTATTGTTGGTTTTGGTGTTTTGGTTGACAATAATAATGAGAAAATCTAAAATATCACCAGCCTCCGAACCCTAAAGAGGACCTTTTATGCTCATTTTCATGTTCATACTCGTATTTTGGGTTTCCATTAGAACATGTTTAAATGCTTCGGGCTGTTTTCCTGGAACACCTGTATTTACCCTCCGAAAAGCTTAGTTTTGTATTTACACTCCAAAAAGCTTACCTCTCAGCTGTTTTCCACATGCACTTCCAGTGTGTTTTTGGAGGGGTCACGCCTGCCGCGATGCGTCGTGACGTGATGGCCCTCGTGTCACGTAAGCATTTGCAGTAGCGTACCTGGCGCAGATGACCGTAAAGAAATGTGTTGCGAGCTGACGTCAGCTTGCAGCCAAAGTAGAAAAAAACATTTGGAACGATCTAAATCCTGAGATATTTGCTTAGAAGGATTATTTTTACATATATTTACCCGATTATTTGAAACTCTGGCTGCATTTAATATGAACACTCCACATCATAACATTATATATATATATGACAGTAAATCAGGCAAAACATAATAGGTCCCTTTACAACATTTGATATTTTAAAAACTGTAAATCCAGCTCTGTGGAAGCAGCCTTAACGCGTCCTTATTTGATGATGCACAGGATTTGTTGCGTTTCTGATCGTGTGGTAAACTGGGAACATGCAGTATTTGAGTTGCTGTGGATTTGGGCGTGCAGTATGACTGGCTGCTACATTATATATTTAAAGTCCCTGTGAAGCCGCGTGGAAACGGGTGGAAACTTTGAGAAATCTCAGAGGAGAGCGTCCAGAGTTACACATCTACCATCACTGTTCCCACAGGAAGAGGCGGAGTCTGAGCTGTCGCAGGGAAATCTGAGAGATGTTTGATGGGTTGAAGGGTGCTCTGTGGCCTTTTTTACATTTTTTTGTGACGGTTTTACAGTAAAAGTGTCAGGGACTTGGAGTTTGTGTGTGTGAGTGTGTGTGAGTGCAAAGAGTGTGTGTAAATAATATCCCATGGGTATGTATGTACATACGGTGCCAAATGTCTTGACTTGGCTCGGCTGTGTCTCGGCACAGTTTACTAAATACTCACCCGCCTGCACCTTTTTTCAGCTCGGACATAAAATCTTTAGTACTTCCTGTATGAACGTTTTCACACGGATGAACAGACTCACACCACTACATGTTTATGTAAAACTGCACACGGAGCAAGAACAATAAATCTGCTTATGTCAAAAGCCGGTGTTGTGTTTGGCTCAGGGGTGCGTTACATTTCTACAAAGGCTGCATCAGAAGGAGTGGCGTAAATCTGAGCTTTGATTTTAAACATCACACATAACTCTGCCTGCGTGTGTATCTTTGCACACTTCAAAGTTTAGTGAAACATCTGTTTGGGACACTAAACCGTAATCTGACGTGTTTGATGTGTGATCACACAGACAGACGCTGCTCTGATGCTGTAATTTACAGCTCGCCGGTCAGACTCCTCCCAGTGTGATGATCATTATGACACTCAGGTTTTTACTAAATGACCCTGTAATTAGATATTTAGACACTTACTTCAAATTAACGTGAGTCACTTTGAAGCATCAAACCTCTAACGAGCCATTATTGGAGTAATATTATATTAGCTTTGGGTTTTTGAAACCTTTTCATATTTTCTTAAATCCAGAAATGCAAACAGTAAAGACAGAAAAAATACGAAGAAAAAAAAGAGAAATGCTTGTTTTTCTGAATCTCAGAAATAATGAGAAAAGTTGGAAAAAGAATTATTTTTTTCCCTTTTTTTTAATCAATACAATAATGACTGTATTGATTAATAAAAAAAAAATATGCGGTTACATCTTTTTTTACAGTATTATATTTTAAATATTTACTATTATTATTTTTATTATTAAATTTTCTGAATGAACAAAAAAATAATCTCAGAATTACAAGTTTTCATGGAAATTCTTTTGCTCATTTTCTGCATTAACACGATAATCTTGATAATTAAAAAAAATTACAATATTAATATTATTCACTTATTTAAATTTTTATTTTAGAATATGATTTTTATTATTTTATTTCTCTCTAAATTTCTGAATTAACAAGATTATAATCTCGGAAGTTTTCAAGGAAAAAATAGTGCTCATTTTATGAAGTAACAATAATAATTAGGTTTTTTTCACATTAATATTATTATTAATTATTATTATTTTTATATTTTCTGTATTACCAAGATTGTTATCTTGGTAATAAAGGGAAAAAAATGATTTTTTTTTCTCTCCAGTGAATGCACGAGAGGAGGAAACTCTAGCTGTGATGTGGAACAAGTCGATGTTTGTTCTGTTTTTCCTGCCTGACTCTGAGGTGAGCTCATAAATCTGTGCGCTCCCTCTCTGTGGTTTTGGGAGCTTTCCTCCCGCTCTCCTCTGCCTGCTCACTGACGTGTTGTGAAGCCTCAGAGCCGTCAGGTTAAATCAGAGGGAGCGAAATAAACGCTGCAGCTGCACAGAGCGGAGCTGCGACCCTCATTAACACAATCAATGTCCTGATTAGCTGCTGCCGCGCTGACCCCACACACAGCTCAGGGGGATGATGGGAAATTGATTTGTTTAGAGAATGTAAAAGCTTTTTTTTCCTGCTAAGTATTTTTTTTTTATGTTTTAGGAAACCTGAGTCTTAAACGTGAGTTCAAAACAACAAACATGTCTCTCAAACACACTGCTGACTGCACTTAAGAAGTAATAGTAAGTTTATTATAGTTTTCTTTAATTCATTTTTTTAGATATATTTTATATTTATGTTGTGGTCTTTGGCATTCAGCAAACATTTTCTTAACCCTTTGAAACTTAAGAAAATTGGCTTGAAGTCTTTCAAAAACATGGAAAGATGGCAATGAGCAATTTAAGAAGAAATTACCCGAAAATTTGCAAGAAATTTGTAAAAAAGTGCAAGATAATTACCTGAAAATTCTTAAAATAATAATAATGATAATAAAATAAATAAGATATAATAATAATTTAAAAATTAGAAAAAAAAAAAAAAAAGGGGACTGAGCAGGGGAAATTGTTTTAAAATTTATGATAATTCTGCAACCTAATTTCAAGTATGTACCTATGAAAAAAATTATATGAAAATTATTTTTTTTAAAAATGTTTTTCTAGCTTTTAATCCGTTGACATTTCTCCCTAACTTTTTCAAATTAATTTTCTAAATCAAGCAATATCTTCTAATTTGTGGAAAAAATTCTCTTACCAAGTTGGGGATTGCTTAAAAAATGAAGGACTTTGTAGGATTTTAGAAACGTCTGAGTATTCAGGTAAAGTGTGAACTGGAGCAGTGCAGACCTGTTTGCTGAGATTTTTGGAGGGATTTTCTTGATGTTGAAGACAGTGTTGTTAAACTATGTTTGGCATAAATGATCATTTCTAATTTGCTGGTGACTTGATTGAAAAAAATTTGTCACACAAACTCATCTCCCGCACAGGATGAAGTTAGTGATCCTCAACTTTTCATCCATCGCCGTCATCTGGTCTCATTTTTGATTTGTCGAATACTTTTTTTTTCTATCAATACCTGGAAAACCTCGTTTTCAGCCTCAGCTGTACTTAATGTTAAGTACTGATTGTTTTTCATGCTTCGTTAATATGGTGAACATGGTTAACATTATACCCGCTGCCACACATCAGCATGTTGGCATGGCAACCACATCTCAAAGCACCACAGCCTCACAGAGCTGCGAGCATGACTGGAGTCCTGTTATAATAACATCTCTCTGGTGTGTGTGTGTGTGTGTGTGTGTGTGTGTGTGTGTGCGTGCGTGTGTGCGTGGGGGGGTGGGTGGTGCGTGGGTGGGGTGCGTGCGTGCGTGTGTGCGTGCGTGCACGTGTGCACGCGCTTGCTTATGTCCTTTGCATGCTGTATAGTAACAGACAGGCAGCTGAGCTCATACTTTCTCCTCCCTCTCGTTGTCACACCCGTCTGAGAAAAGCTTTTCCGCTGGAGAGACTATTTCTGACTTTTCTCTTCTCGTTTCCTTTATTTGGCTCCTTCGCTGTTCCCTTCCCTCCTGCCATCCTTCCGCTTTATTCCCACAACGCAGCATCTTTCTGTTCACGCTGCATTTTCGGCATCATTTCTCTTTTTTGGAAACATTTTCACACTTTGTAAAACCCAGAAATGCAGAAGTGGAAAATAGAAACAAAGATTTTGGCTTCTTGTACAAACAATTTTTTTAAATGTAAGTTAAACACATTGTCTTCAGAAAAATGTTTGTCTGAATGAACATGATTATTATGTCAGAATTATGAGAAAAGTTTTCATGGAAAAAAAAAATGCTCTTTTTTCTGAATCAACACAATAACAATCAAGTAAATTTTAAATTGGCACGATTATTATAAGCCTTTTTAACAAGATTTATTTTCTAGATTTTTATTATGTAATTTTCTCAATTAATTAAAAAAAATCTTAGCATTATGAGAAACAAAAATTTCTTCTGTTGTTTCCTAAATTAACAATTAATCTTGTTAGTTCAGAAAATAAAAATAATAATAATGATAAAAAAAGAGATTTTTTTACAACATTAATTTTTATATATACTATTTATTATACTTTATTATTAATATTGTTATTGTGATTTTTATTTTGCAAGATTGTATTTTTTTTCACATGATTATTATTTATTTATTTATTTACAAAATTAAAAATTTAGTTTTCTGAATTAACAGGATTATTATCTTATTGATTTTTTAAAAAAAAACAGAATTTTTCCTCTTAATGCATAATGCAGGAGGAAACTATAGCTATGTCCCTTCTACAACCCTCCTGCTTTATCCCCTAAACACAGCAGCTTTCTGTTCACGCTGCGTTTTCAGCATCGTTTCTCTTTTTTCGGTTCTTCTTTGTCCGACAGCTCTGCTGCTGCTCAGAGGAATTGAAAATGAGGCTACACCTCAGCAACTGGCAGTCATCACTGACAGCTTTTGGATGAAGATAATGGTGATTAAGCTCAGTGGAGGAGGCGCTGAAATCCTTCACTTAAAGTAAGATAGTAAACGTTTGCTCAGCAGCAGCAGCTGCAGTTATAGCACCATCTGTGAAAACAACCAGCAAGTATAACAGATAAATGCTGAAATATGGAGCACCGCCCTCAGGGACACATTTTACGCACCCATCCATCAAAGCATAAAAACATGCATTATATTAATTTTGGGTGTCATTTTAGACTTCGCCTTGGAATTAGTCATTTTTAATATTTTCCACCTGATTACATATTTTTTTACCATATTTGGCATATGGAGAAAATACATGCTATTTCCACTAGGTGCACTCTCACAGTCAATGTTGCTGCTGACGTTTCCCAGACTGTGATCATAAAAAACACTGCATGTAGTGGACTGAAAATAATAGTTTTTTTGTGGGTATGGCATCGTGACAAAAACCTGACATTTATGAATATTTGATCTTTATCATTAGGATTGATGGTTGCAAAAAATAACTCAATAAAAGTAGAAAATAATATTAATGTAATGACTTCCTTCTGCTAAGACATTTGCAAATATGATTTTAAATGCAGCACAAATCTTTGCTGATTTACACTCGACGGCTCCGATATTCACTGCCTCATGTTGATTCCAGTTTTTTCATGCATCTGTCGTCTTTGATCGCAGCTATCAGAGGAAACATGAGATGAGAGGAGCATTAAAAAGGGTGCTAACCTCTTTTTTTTTTTTTTTTTTAAGTGAATCTCTTGCAGCAGAACAGGCGTCTGTTTCTCTCATCACGAGCAGAAAAGGGAGCTTTGTGATGTAAATGTTTTGTGTAAATTGCGGTTTAGTTCCCAGGTCAGAGACAATTCGGGGGGGAGGGAGAGTTTTTCACATCGGCTCACTCGTCGTCCGTGAGCTCTGATGCTCTCTGACCTCACGCGCCGCTCGGCCACATACATCACAAAAGCTCTGTGAGCCACGTTGAATAACTCTGTCACAGAGTCACTGTGTTCTGACCTCTGACCTCCTGTCGCTGAACGCTGTTATTGTCGGAGAGTTTGCTTTTAAATACGTGTTAATTTGGAGAGACATGCTGCCATAGATCCAGTGTTTTCCTTCAGTTACCTGTTTAGTTTGATGGTTTTATTGTTGCCATCAAAAAGCTTTGTTTTCTAAAGTCTGATCTCAGAGACGAGGACTCTCTGGCTGGAGAGATATTTTTTGTTTCTGTTGGTGTATTCTGGCGCTTCAGCAGCAGATTTGTCGTCATTCCTCGGTGTCTTGTTGTCTTGTACTCTACTGCCATCTGCTGAACAGAAAGGTGTCAGTAAATCTGTGAATTTACCCTCACATCTGCCCAACAAACTGCTTTTTTTCTTTCAGAAACAATTATGAGCAATGAAAGAAGAAATGAACCCAAAAAAATAGCAATAACTTAGTAGAAAAGACAAGAAATGTACAAGAAATGAGTATAAAAAAAGTGAGAGAGAAAGAAAAAATAAATAAAAAGAAAGATTAAAAAAGGCAAACAAGACTTGGGAAAAAAACGCCTAAAAAAGATAATAATTCTATAACATAATTTTAATTAAGCATGATAAAAAAAAAAAATTTTTTAAATTCTCTTAGTTTTTGTCATTTTTTCACCAAGATATCTACCCTAGCTTTTTGAAATAAATTTTCTAAATATATTAATGTCTTGCAATATGTAAAACATTTCTTACAAAATTGCTCATTGCCTTTTTTCTCATGTTTTTAAAAGAAATTGCACCAAGTTGCTCATAGTTCAAAGGTTTAAATACTTGTGCAAGGCGTCTGAAAGCAGCACATAGAAAAGTGATGGTGCTCCAGGTTTCAAAGGGTTAAACGATGCTGTAACAGCAGAAAAATGCTGATGAGGAAACGTTTGGCCTGTTAATTATTACAGTAATAACTTACAAGTTACTACAAACTTACCAGCGAGACCAAACACAGTTAAATGGAACAAAATAAAAAATTGTAAGCAAGAAAAACAACACCAGAGGGAGCCTGAGCCCTAAACGGAGAACCGCCGGGTTTCATCACAATACTTCAGCTCAAAGACACACAGAGCAGGGACCCCATACTAAAAAACATTGTATAAAACAAAGTTACATATAAAAAATGGCTAAACACATGTTGTATTTCATGTTAATCTGCATTTTCAGACATTTTTAATTTGGAAAAGGACTTTTTGTTGACTGCATGGATGGTCTTGTGACCATTTGAGGTTATGATTTATGGTTTTATATATATATATTTATATATATAAATTCTATTGTCTTGCTGATGATGCATCAGTCTCAGCAGTCCTCTGATTGGATAATAAAAAAGAAAGATTGAAGCAGTCTCTGTTTTCTATTTATGTGCAGAAGTTTTGATGCTTCTTTAAAATACCTCACATCACCTCTGTACTTGTACTTAATTTGGATTTTGTGTGAAGGATTTCTACTAATAATGGAGTATTTTCACACTGTTGTGCAGGTACACCAGTTACACTGATGCAACACCAGGAGGCGCCAACACTTTTAAAAAGTGAAAGGTGAAAGGTCATGGCAGAGGAAATCTCTGTGATGATGGCAGCAGGTGTTTGATCTCATCTGTGCTGTTGATGGAATTACACAAGTGTGATTCCTCGGTGAGTATTTGGGCTGAAGCCTTTTCACTGTGAACACGCTGGATTTAAAATCAGTCTGCAAACTTCATCATCCTCTCTCTCTGCAGACTCCTGTGAACCGTGCAGAGAGCAGAGAAAGGAGAAACGTTAATGCAAGTCAAGACTTTATGTCAGTTTTGATAAATGATAATGTAATATTTGTTTAAACAGCTGAGGATATTCACTTTCAGTGTTCAGTGTTGAACTCTTTTGCCTACAAGTGGGTACGAGTCTACGGAAGCAAAAGAGAGACATAAATATTTGAAATTTAACATCCACTGAGTACAACATTGAAGAGAGAGAGAGAAAAATATTTTTTAAAAAGTTAGGGAACAATTCCAAAGAAAAATATTTCTAATTATAAATTTATATTTTATCAATAATTTTTACAGGACAATTATAAGCAATATTTTTCCCCTTGTTTTTTGTTTTTTGTTTTTTTTTTTTACTCTCAGTTTGTTTTCTTTGTTTATTTTCAGGTAATGTTTATGTACTTTTTAATTCCCTGCCAATTTCTGAGTTATGTCTTCTGAAATTGCTTTTTGCCTTCTTCCCATGTTTCTGAAAGAAATCAGGCTAGTTTGCCCACATTTAAAAGGGTTAACTGGAATTAGTTCTTGCTGTACCTCGAAATAATACTTAAGTAGCCTACAGTACTCGAGTAAATGTACTTTTCATAACTTGTTTAATAACTTTCATAACTTTTAATTTTTCAGTTGATTTTTGAAAAAAGTACAACTAGATATATAAATTAGTTAAAGAGAATCGAACTAACGCTTAATTAAAATGCATAAGGAATATTATTAAAAAAGACAGTTTTCTGCTTGTGGATGGATGGATGGATGGATGGATGGATGCAGAGTGTTATAGTAACCAAATAGAAACAAAACATGATGAGTGTGTCCTGGTGGGGTCATTTTATTTGCAGGAGGGATCTTCAGCAATAATCCAAAGAGGGAGGGTTTGTGTGTGTGTGTGTGTGTGTGTGTGTGTGTGTGTGTGTGTGTGTATGTATGTGTGTGTGTGTGTGTCATAGACCACCAGAGCGGGGAACACAACCAGCAGCAGCTCCACTTTGACACATGCCAGTGCCAGGATGTTAAGTCACTTGAGTCAGTCGGTTCAGCCCCTGAGAGAGAAAGAAAACAGAAAACAGTCCAGAAACAAAGACACTATTATCCTCTGTTTGTCTCTCTCCATCCAGCCGTTCTCTAAACATCTGGGCTTTGACGTGCATGTGGAGGTCGTTCACAGCAACGGTCAGCGAGAGAGAGAGAGAGTCTGAACAATGAAACGAGCTCTGCTCCAGAAACGTGTTTGACATGTGTGTCGCGTCACTTCAGGGCAGTAATTACCGACCACATGTTACCCCCAACGCTCAGGGAAACTCTGCAGAATTTCCTGGTAATGCTGATCATTTCTAAACAGTAGAGGCTTTAACTCAAAGCTCTGGCAGATGTTTTACTTCAAGATAAAGGTGAACTTGGCATGCAACTTTAAAGCTGCAGTACACGTTTTTTTGGCCACTTTGTGTCATCCAGCCAAACCATGTTAACATTTGCACATTATTATGTACGTAGCAAATATGTACACGAATAATCTGCACAAAAACGACTTAGGTATGGTTAGGAAGAAATCTTAAAATACTCTGTTTTGGGGGCACAATCCCAGGAGGAAATGCAGTAATGTCTCAGTAAAAACAGTTTCTTTTCGTGGCACTATCTTGGCAGTAAGAAAAGTGACACAAGTACTTAAAAAAAGACACTTTTTGTGGCTCTTCCCATCAAGAAAAAGCAGCAATATCTCGGTGAAACAACTGTTTTTGTTACATTAACACAGCAGGAAGAACAGCAACATGTCGGTAAGAAAAGCAGTGACATCTTCAAAAAAACAGCTGCTCTTTGTGGCTCTGTCCCGGCAGGAAAAACAGTAATGTGTCAGTAAAAGTGACACCTTTTTGTGGCACTATCCCCGGCAGGAAAAGCAGTAATGTCTCGGTTAAAAAAAGCAGCATTTTGTGGCATTATTCAGGCAGAAAGAATACTGACAGGAAGATAAAAAAGGCACTTGTCGTGATGCAATCCTGGCAGGAAAAGCAGAGATGTCTCAGCAAAATCGAATGTTTTTTGCGGCATAATCGTGGCAGGGACAGCAACATGTCAGTAAGAAACAAGCAGTAGCAAACTCAGAGACAACTTAGTAAAAAAAGGCAGGAAAAGCAGTGATGTCTTGATAAAAACGTTTTTTTTGCAGCATTATCCCGGCAGGAAGAACAGTGGCATGTCGCTAAGAAACTGCCGATTTTTGAGGCATCATTCTGGCACCTGGCAGGAAACATTTGGGGCCTAAAAAGAAGCGTGTAATGCCAACATTTTCTTCTGGCGACCCTTTATCGCCTTTATGTTCGATACTCAGGCAAAGTTAGTGACTCGCTGGTGAACATAGTGAAGCACTGAGCGGCCTAATGACTCGATAACCCCCCCCCCAAAATGAAGCTAAAATGGGCAAAATAATTAGACATGAATTAATGGTGTTGGCAGACACATCCTTGTATTTCTGAGCACATTTAAAATGTTTTTATTGCGTTCATTAGTCATGACAGACATGAAGTCAGTAGTGTAAAAAAATAACTTGTTTTTATTGTTGTTTAATGATGAAACAGACTGCTGACGCCGAGCGGTGAGACCAGTCCGGTTCCCGTAGTTACAG
Organism: Plectropomus leopardus; assembly: GCF_008729295.1. Classification (NCBI taxonomy): domain Eukaryota; kingdom Metazoa; phylum Chordata; class Actinopteri; order Perciformes; family Serranidae; genus Plectropomus; species Plectropomus leopardus. The sequence goes on along the minus strand of NC_056472.1, from coordinate 31,594,864 downwards.
GACACATGGAAACGATGATGACTCTGCTGTAAAGATGCAGCTGTAATGTACAGTATGTCACAATGACGGCGTCTGAGACAGACTTTCCGTGTGTGGGTTTGAATGGGAGAGGCGCGCTGAGAATTTAGGAGGTACAGATCATTTCCCCCCAGATCTGGAACCAATTCAGGACAATTTTACCCAGCAACCATTTGTGTGTGTGTGTGTGTGTGTGTGCGTGCGTGCGTGCGTGCGTGTGTGTGTGTGTGTGTGTGTGTGTGTGTGTGCCCTCTCTGATTGACCTGTTGATTTTGAGGAAGGAGGTATCGTGTTGCAAACTGAGACATCACATTGTTCACTGAGGTTTTGCTCTGAAAAACACATTGCAGCAACATCGAATTCATTGTTTGTTATATTTAAATGTGGTTTTCTGAGGATTGTTTTTCGTTTTTTGGAACCTGATCAATTGATCTGATCTGTTTCAAAAACGTTTGACAACACAGGGGGTGATTTTTTTTAAAAAGGTGTTAAGGGTTAAATTTAGGTATAGTTAATGGCTGTCTCTTGAAAATGTCGTCGGCTTCTCACTCAGATTAACCCCTCGTTCTTTCACAGCTCCGCCTTCTTGCCCAAATATGGTGAATTCTGGCTCCAAAACATGAGATGGTGACGGATGACATGCTGAATTCGATGCTTTGAAACGAGACTCCACAAATCAAAAGGTGATGTCAAGGTAGCTACATTCATTTTTTTAACAATCTATTGAAATGGCTTGAGAATCTCTTTGCATTATTAGTGTACGTCAATAGTGTGTTTCTTCACTTGGTTTGGAGTTTTGCTGCCCTCTAGTGGCCAAAAAATCAACTCATGCAGCTTTAGTAAAAGTACCTTCTGGAAAAAAAAACAAAACAGAAATTTTAATTATTAATATTTTCAAGCTTTTTAGGCATTTTTACAGTGAGCTGTAATTATAGGTTGCTACTACACATGCTGACGTGTTTGACAAATTTGTGCAACATGCTAAAACTTTGTGTCATGAAGCTACAGCGAGATCCCAAAAACTTTCAGAATGTCACCAACTTTCTTCACCAGGTAACAGAATATTTAATGAACTTATTATGTGGCAAAATCTGCAACCCCAGCTTTTACGATATCCTTTGAAACCAAGCGTGACATAACTTTTCTTGGGCTGCGATCAGACACCTTGGCAAGAGGTGTCCAAACAAAGTGTGAGAAATGAGTAAAAGGTCACAAGGAAATGCCTTGAAATCAAAGTTAAAAATTGAGCTAAAATGAGAAATTAAGTTAATAATACATTTTTAAATATGGGTAAAAATTTCCAGAAAGCTATATTAATAATAATTATAATAATAGTTGTTTATAGTAGTATATCCATATATGTATTTTTTGGTTTGTTTATTTATTTATATATTTTTACATTTTATCTTTTTTGTGTGTGCTAAATTTCAGGTTATTATTTTTTAACTCTTGTAACTACTTCCCGTGTTTTTAAAAGTAATCAAGTCAGTTGGCTCAGGTTTCAAAGGGTTAAAGAGAAGAAAACAGCCGGTGACCAGCAGCTGTAGCTGTTAAACCTGCAGCAGCTTCTTGAGTAGTGGACACCCGCCTCTGCTGGGGGGGGGGGGCCAGCGTATAAAGCCGGCGCCGGGGAGCAGAGGAGGGACAGAGCTCCTGACACATCTGCAGAGAGCAGCTGCAGGATGACGCGCCTCCTCACTCTCCTCTGGACGCTTGGCTTCCTGCTGAAGGAGGCGCAGGCGTGGGGCTTCAAAAATGGAATATTTCACAACTCTATATGGCTGGGTGAATATCTGCCTTTTCTTCTTGCTGCTGAAGTTTTTGAAGCTTAAAAAAAACGTGTTAGGCTGGGATCACTTTGTCATGAACCAAAGGCAGCTTAAGCTTTCAACTTTATTAGTTAAAATCCCAAAATATTGAGTTACAATTTTTTATATCTACAGAATTAGTGTTTTTAATGGACAGTGTGTCGTATTGAACAAGAAGACTTTCTTTGTTATTTATTAAAACCAGTATAATATGCTGTTTATTCTAACGATCAAACTGCAGTTCCAGGAGCCACATCACTTTTCTTGTGCTGCTTTCGATGACTTTTTTTTAACCTTTTGAACCCTGAGCGCGCTTGTTCAATTTCTTTCAAAAACATGTAATGAAACGGCAATGAGCAACTTGGTGTTCCACAAATTGCAAGAAATTGGTAGATTTTTTGGGAGTGAGGGGCTAGAGGAAAATGTTGAGGGCAAAAAAAGAAAAAAAACTGTATTAATAAAATTATTATTATTTATTACTGTGATTTTAAAGAACTTTTTTCCAGGTCTTTTTTTTTTGTAACTTATATTTCAGGTAATTTTCTTGTAACTTTCCCTAGGCTAATTTATTACTAATTTTTTGGGGCATTTTTTCTGTTTAATTGCTCATTGCCTTCTTCTGTGTTTTTGAAAGAAATTATTTCATTATTTCACTCCGTCATGTTTTGAGAGTATTTTTAAATTAATCACTTTTTCTCATTCATAGCAACATGCTAACTTTCCTTCACGTGTTATCTACGTATAAACCACTTTTACCCGGGCTTGTTTTCTGTCCGCTTTTGCAAGTACAGCATATATTATCCTCACATAAAGGCACGCTGTGAAGAGTAAGGAGGATTAATTAAGGCGACACACCAGTCCAGCAGCTCTCCGCTGTGCCAAACTGCATGTTTATGACCTGGCTGAGTGCTGCACCAGGCCAGTAAACATGGAGGAAATGACGTCATCGCAGGGCTTTCCAAAAAATGCAAACAGATCAGAATTATTACAACACATCCTTCAGCTCCTTTCTATTTCTGTTACTTTGGGAATACTGCAGAATGGCTTTTAAATATAGTAATCCTACTGGAACGAGTACTGAAATATAAATCATACAGGCTGCTGACGCCGGCCTTCATATATCTCTGACTGACTTTATGAACCAAATTCTTTATGTTTTTTATGAGGTGAGGAGGAACAGAACAGTGTTTCATATCGCTGTGATGGGTTGGCCTTACCTGATTCACACGCACATCTTTTTTTTTTTTGTTATCGCTGCAACTTCTCTGCTTTATTGCATGTTGCATGAATAACATAAAATGACATGAGGAGAGAAGCTACATGAAAAAGTTTTTTTTTTTTTTTTGGTAAGTTCTTGTTATTCATGCAACTTACTTAACTTACATTATAGTATATTTTGGGGGAAGTTTTTACGTCATTTTCTGTGATAGAGGAGACAAGTTGCATGAATAACAGAAAACAATGTGAGAACTTCCCCAAAACATGTTATTCTCTTCTTTATAACATGTTTTTTGGGAAGTTCTCATGTCATTTTCTGTTATTCATGCAACTTCTTTCCTTTATAGCATGTTTTTAAGGAAGTTGCTGTGGGAACTTTCCAAACAGCAAGTTGTTGAGGAGAGAAGCTGCATGAATATCATATTTTTGGGAAAGTTTTTGTGTTATTTTCTGTTATTCATGCAACTTCTCTCCTGCTTGTTTTTTTGGGAGATTCTCATATCTTTTTCTGAGATAGAGTAGTTGCATGAATTACAAAAAAAAACATGGAAACTTCCAAAGAAACATGTTATTCGTGCAACTTCTCTCCTCTATAACTTGTTATTGAGTTATCACATTATTTTCTGTTGCATGAGTAACATATTTTTTGGATAAGTTCTTGTGCCATTGTCTGTTACTCATGCTATGTCTCTCCTTTATAACATGTTTTATTTTGGGGGAAAGTTTTCAATCTTCTCTTAACCTGTTGAGGTGAAAAAGCAGTATGTTCTTGTAGCAGAAAGCATGCGACTTTAACTGCTGAACAAAACATTCATCAAACAGATCAAAATATCCACCTGAGGCTAATTTCTGAGTGCTTTCTGCCCAGTTTTGCAGTCATGCGTGTATAAAGCCCAAAAAGGATCAGCAGAGGACTCCCCGCTGAGGAGGCCAGAGAGCAAATCACCAAACTGTTGGTGAACTTCCAGAATGTAGAAAAATGTCACACAGGTTCATGTTTTATGTTTAGCTTTGTTTAACCTTTGTACTCTCATTCAAAACATTGTCACCTGCTCGGCTGTAGCCCCAAACTGAGCCAAATCCTTCACTGTAGCTCGCATAGTGGAAGAAGTTAACTACTCAGACTCAGTTTAAGTACTAATACCACACTGTGAAAATACTCCTCTGTAAGTAAAAGTCCTGCATTTAAAAACTTACTTAAGTAAAAGAATGTACCATCAAAATTTAGCATCAAATTTAAGTACAAAATGAAATGCAATTTTCTCTCTTTAGATGTTTATGGATGTACTTATTTTAATTCCTTTAGATGCCGTTGGGTACTTTAAAGGGACAGTTCACCCCAAAATCAAAAATATGTATTTTTCCTCACACTTGTAGTGGTGGTTATCAGTCTAGGTAGTTCTGGTGTGAGTTGTTGATTGTTGGAGTTAATGGCCGTAGAGATGTCAAACTTCTCTCCATTATATGATGGAACGAGGTAGCACTCGGCTTGTGGTGCCCAAAGCACCAAAATTACATTTAAAAAACTCAACATCAGTGTCTTTCTCTATAAATCATGACCTGTTACTCAAGATAATCCACAGACCTTGTTATGAGCAGTTTCATGTACGAACAATTTTTGTAATAGTTTTTTTTTTTTTTGTTGTTCCCGACACGGGCAGTGCCCGAATCTGGGATATTTTAGCCTCACTGAAGCATAGCTGGGGTAAGGGGGGGTGCATCTGCCATCTTTATGTACAGTCTATGGTCCCCATCCAGAGCCAGTTTTCGGTTTGTCCATTCTGGGCCACTGTAGAAACATGGTGGTGCATCATGGCAATCTTCATAGAGGATCTGCTCCCTATGTAGATATAAACGGCTCGTTCTAAGCTAAAGAAAACACAACGATTCTCAATTTCAGGTGATTATACACTAAAGAAAACATGCTTATTATATTCCATTTCTGCCAGTATATCACCATTAATCCTACTCAGTGGACCTTTAAGTACAGTACTTGAGTAAATGTACTTAGTTACATTCCATCCCTGCAGATCACTGTGTTCCCTCTCCAGTTTCAGACACTTTTTAACAGTTTTTCGTTGTCTCTCTCTGACAGAACAAGCAGCTGGAGTTTACCACCGAGAGTCTCGCAAAGGGAGATACCAGCTGACGTATAACGAGGCCAAGGCTGTCTGCAAGTACGAGGGAGGGAAGCTGGCCACTTACGATCAGCTGGAGGCGGCTCGTCGAATAGGTCTGCGGCAAACTCACGTACGACACACATGCAGAGCTCCTGCTGAAGGAGACTTAACCCCAGGGGAAGTGTATGCATCATAATTCATCAGGCAGACTCTTTCATCACTGGCAGCACCAAAATGAAATCAGGCTTGGCTGAGTGTACCTTTCCTTTCTCCCATGAAACTCATGAAACATCATGTCTGATGCGATGCATCTCTAAACCCGCTGGAATGCTTTTAACATGCAGAGAAAGAGGCTTGGAGGGTAAAGGTCGCTGGGAAGCAGCGAGTGAACGCTTCTTTCCACGAGTGCTTTGCTGTTTTAGGACTCTGTGCCAAATTTTAACAGGCCTCACGAGTGTGGTAAAAATCTGTTAACACCTTCTTGGGTGGGTAACATCACCGTTCTCTTGGCGCAGATTGAATCCAGCCACTCGGTCCGCCTCTCTGTCAGCGGTTACAGCCTCTCAGCAGTCTGCCCAGTCTTTTATCTGGGCTCAGTGGGGTCTGCTGAGTGTAACTGTGAGGCTCCTGTCTCCACAAATAAGAAAAAAAGAAAAAGTAATGGCCCACAGAATAGTGGTATCCAGGGTTTTTCTTTCTTTCTGTTGGCAGAGCTGAAAGAACTTTCTGTGTTTGGACAGCAGAAAATAGTCTTTTCACCGATATTTTTCAGTCTAGTAACTTTGGAACCAAAAGTAAGTCCTACGAACACGTACCTAGAGCCTGGATCTGTGGGGACCGCAGACAGTACTCTTACATTTGGGCAGGTTTTTGTCACTCGCTGTATTTCTTTGTTCACCAGTGATACAGAGTAAAGTCTGCACCCTGTTTATCGTCCACAGAACAGGACTGCAGGGCGACATTTTTAGAACAAAAGAGAGCAGGCTGAAGTGAAAGTCGCACTCTATAGGATATTTAGAAATAGCCGATAGAGTCTGTGAATTGACTCCTTTTCATTGTTATTATTATTATTAAATTTACAGCATTAAAACATCAACACAAGATGCACTATATTACCCTCATCACAAGCCATAAACGTGACACAGATTATGCGAAATTAGTAAAAAAAAAAAAAAAAAAAAACAAAATAAACCAAAGACCCACAAACACAAAGACAAAGACACTACTTATTAAAGCATGTTTATTGAGAATTTGCCAACATAAACACACATATATGTACACTTAATGTATCAGAGATGTAGATATGTGCCTTCTCATCCAAAACACACACACACACACACACACTGTTGCATAAGTGTACTACACAAAGCAAAAACAGCAACAGCAAAAGCATAATAACAAGCAACAGCAAAAAATGTGACTTGAACTGAACTGACCTGCAGGTGGAAATGCAGTTTTTGTATCATTGACATTTTTTTTCTGCTGTGGTTCAGGTTTCCATGTTTGTGCTGCTGGATGGTTCGACAAAGGACACGTTGGCTACCCCATCGTCAAAGCGGGCTCCAAATGTGGCTTCGGGAAGGTCGGCATCGTCGACTACGGACTGAGGCGGAACAAAAGTGAGAGATGGGATGTGTACTGCTACAACCCAAATTGTGAGTACAAGTTTTGTACATTTGTAGTAAGTGCTGATCTAAGTAAAATAATAAAGTATTTCACTGATATAAAGAGGGTTCCCACATAAAAGTAGGCTGTCAATGCTGTAGAGAGCGAAAAAAGGAAGTTTTTTTAAAGAGGGACAAAACCTACATCTACCAGAATGCACCACGCCACACCAGACCAATAAATGCTCCTGCATTTAGGTGACGTTATGCAAACTCGTCTGAGCATGTTTCATGTTTCTAAAAGCATGTTAGGTGAGAAACAGGCAGTTCAGGAACATAATCTAGATTTATACCCGACCAGCACCGCCTAGTTTTAACGTTTTCATCAGATATCGGTCTGAGCTTGAGACAGAGAACAGTCTTTGTGTCAGCAGCGCGGCATGGGTGGAAGGCATTATGAAAATGCAGACAGACAGACAGACAGACAGAGAAGATTAGCTCTGCGTGAGCAGAACTGCGTTTTAGTTTACTATGTAGCCCCTGCAGCTTCTTCAAAAATTCAATTCTTGTTATCGCAGAGAAAGTAAAGAACCAAAAAAGGTGTCATTGGGTACTGGTGATTGATTCCAGGCACCAATATCAATTCAAATGTGAACAGTACACAGTGTCCTAAAATCCTATAAATGTCCCAAAATCCTGGAAATGTCCCAAAATCCAGGTGATGTCCTGAAATCCTAGAAATGTCCTAAAATCGTAGTGATGTTCTAAAATCCTAGAAATGTCCTAAAATCCTAGAAATGTCCTGAAATCCTAGTGATGTACTAAAATCCTAGAAATGTAATCAAATCCTTGAAATGTCCTGAAATCTTAGAATTATCTATGGTGCTGCAGCGACTGGCTTCTTACCTCTTGTAAAAAAATTTTAAAATGTAGCCCCGACGCAAAGTAAGTTAGAGTCTCCCAGCTCTAGACTGAGCTGCACTACAGCTCAGAGTATTTTAATTTTGGGGTGAACTGTCCCTTTGAGGAGTAGGTGATGACTGTGTTTCTGTGGTTAAGAATAAGGTTAAGAATAGTCATCCAGTCTGAGGCTCCACAGACTCACTCAGGAAGTTTGGAGTTGCACGTGAGGGATGATACAGAGATCCACAAGAAAGAAAGCCACAATCTCAGTCCCACCCTGTGAGTTATCATGAGGCACCCAGAATAAACGTGTAGGAGGTCAGACGGTCAGTGTGGATAAGACGTCAGCGGAGGAAGTGATAACTGACACAGAGGCTTCCCCATGAGTGTGTGGAATTAAAACCCACCACGGCTGATTTCACAATCCGCCTGATTCATTTTGAGCCAAAGAATTTTTTTATATACATCTTATGTGCTTTCAAGTGTGTCTGGAAAGAATTTAAAAGCAATATTTTTGAAAGTGAGAAGCAGCTTTTAATGTGCTTGCTGCTGTGCTTTCAGTGAGTTCAACAAAAACACAAGAAAAACCATCACAGAGGATGGAAATGTGTCTCTCATGTGGCTCACAAGTGAAAAAAACACACTTTGAAGTTGCATATCTGACCGTCTGATGAATATGACGGAGGTAGATATTTGGCTCTTTAAAGTTTGAGGTAGTAAAACCCAAAGATGATTTTTTTTTTTTTTAGAAAATACTGAACAATTTTACAGTTAAATAATAAACTTGTGGGAGCTCTCTAGTGGACAAACGATGTAACTGCAGTATTTACTTCAAATAACTTATTGGCTCACACACTGTAGGTATATACTGATACATACTGATACATATACAGTCGGGATGCACGATAATGGGACTTATGACGTCATACCGATAATAACATTTCTGGCCAATAAATAGAATCAATAATAATAAGCATAAACTGCTTTGATTTCGCCCGTTTTGCCCATCGTTTCACTCCAGTACTACAGTACAGTACTCCAGTACTACAGTACAGTACTCTAGTACTTCACACACTGCATTATGCTGCATGTCAAACTGCTGTCCGCCGCTGTCTCTACCAGTGTCTCTACCGGTGTCTCCAAATGTCTGCTCTGCTCTCATTGTCCACCGGTGTCTCTGCTGGTGTCCGCTCCGCTCTCATTCTCCACCGGTGTCTCCGAATGTCTGCTCTGCTCTCATTGTCCACCGGTGTCTCCGCCAGTGTCTGCTCCGCTCTCATTCTCTGCCAGTGTCTCCAAATGTCCGCTCTGCTCCATTCTCTGCTGGTGTCTCCACCAGTGCCTCCACCAGTGTCCGCTCAGCTCTCATTCTTCGCCAGTGTCTCCGCCTTTGTCTCTGCCTGTGTCTCCACCTGTGTCTCTGCCTGTGTCTCTGCCTGTGTCTCTGCCGGTGTCCGCTCCGCTCTCATTCTCCACCGGTGTCTCTTTAATTTTGACTTTTATCTGCTTATTTTTGACTTTTATATTCTTAATTATGACTTTATTTATTTATGAAATTTATCTACACATTTATGACTTTTATCTACTTACTTGTGACTTTTGTCTCTTTACTTTTGACTTTTGTCTATTTACTTTTGACTTTTATCTTCTTATTTATGACTTTTATTCACTTATTTATGACATTCATCATCTGATTTATGACATTTCTCTACTTATTTATGACATTTATCTTTTGATTTATGACATTTCTCTACTTATTTGTGACTTTTATCAACATATTTATGACATTAATCTACATATTTATGACTTATACTTATATTTAAGTTTATTTATTTAACTTATGTACTTATTTTTGACTTTTATATTCGTATGTATGACTTTTATTTACTTATTTATGACTTTTATCTGCTTATTTATGATTTTTTTTTCTTCTTATTTTGCTATATATTATTTACTTGAACTGTTTTTGTCTTTTGGGGAAGATATTTTTTCTTAAATGTATGGACATGCATTATAAAGATAGCAAAGACAGTAAATGTGAAAATCTGAAATCTGACTTTTGCATGCTGTTTCTGTGACGGTGGTGCCAGGCACAATAATATGCAGCGACTCTCTCTGAGGTTCTCTCACTGATAACAAGCCTGCTGCCCTCACTCTCTGGTATCAACAGGTCAAGATGATCCTCTGCCTCTGTTTGCACACTTACTTTTTCATCGCTGCTTCATTATGTTTTCTGTGATTAAAAATAAAATATGCATTAAATATGTAAAAAAAAAAAAACTAAATTCCTGCAGCAGCAGTTGCTGTGAGCAGTTATTCATCGTCTGCATGTTATTCACGTGTGTTTCAGCCAAAGAGTGTGGCGGGGTGCTGACAGACCAGCAGAAGATCATTCAGTCTCCCGGCTTCCCTGAGGAGTATCAGGACGAGCAGATCTGCTACTGGCACATTCGAGTGCGCCTGGGCCAGAGGATCCGTCTCCACTTCCTGGAGTTTGATGTAGAGGATGACGCGGGCTGTCTGGCAGATTACCTGGAGGTGTACGACAGCTACGACGATGTCTCCGGCTTCGCTGGGAGGTGAGGGTCACTGAGGGAGAAAGCGATAAGTCCCAAAATTAAATAACACTGAAACAGAGTCTTCACCTGAATAATAGAATAATGGGCGAGGTATATTTAGACATAATGTTGATTACATAATGCTGATGTTTACTTCAATGATCAAACAAAACAAAATTTAACATGTACAAAGGATATTTAAGATGCATTATAAAATTGAAATAGTTTAAGTAATAATTGAAGTAGTTTTAGTAATAATTTGACTCTGTTTAACCCTTTGAAACCTGGAGCACCAGCAGATGACTTTCACAGGTATTTAAACCTTAAAACCCTGAGCACATTGGTTTCTTTCAAAGAGAAATGTTCCATGTATTGCAAGAAGTGTATAAATTTAGAAAACTATTTTTAAAAAGCTAGGGAAAAATATCTAGAGAAAAATGAAAACCAAGGGAAAACTATATTTATGATTATCATAATTACATATTTACATTTATGTTACAAAATGATTATAATTATCATTTTAAATAACTTTTTTAAAGGTAAATTCTTTGTTGTTGTTGTTTTACTTTCTTTAGTGTTTATTGCATGTATTAATTAATTAATTTATTACTAAATTCAGGTAATTGTCTTGTACTTTTTACTAATTTTGTGCTATTTTTGGGGGCATTTCTTCTTTCCTTGCTCATTGCCTTTTTCACACATTTTTGAAAGAAACAGCAAATTTGTTCAATTTTTAAAGGGTTAAAGCATCCTTTTAGCACAATAAAAGCATAATATAACAACATTAGTAGATTCAGTATACCTCACTTATAAATAAATAAATACATAAATAAATATGTTAACTTTTTTCATTTTCAGCACTTTTTACATCATTTCCATGTTTGATTTCATGTTTTGCCTTTTTTCTTATTTTCAGGTCATTTCTGAAAGAAATCAAATCAAATTTTTCAGGTTTAAAAGGGTTAACTGACCCATTGTTTCAGCTCTTTCGTGTTTGTAAATAGAGAAATAGAACTGAAGAGGACAAGACATGAAAAATGTTTAAAAATGTTCTGTTTCTTTGCAGATTCTGTGGCGATTATTTACCTGACGACATCTATAGTACAGGTGAGATCTCTTCATATGATGCATTATTGCACAGTGATGAATCTCTGGATCGCCAAAAACCAAATGATTTTTGTTTTGCAGGAAACGTGATGACGCTGAAGTTTCTCTCTGATGCTTCAGTCACAGCCGGCGGCTTCAAGTTTGAGTACACTGCCTTTAATGCGTCTGTGGTTTCACAGAATCACACCCATCATTTCAACTGACCCTCAGTTTGAAACACTGATGTAATCCTGTTGCTGTATTTATGATGTCATTAGTTACATCTTGTACTGTAATTAATGTCTTTATAGCTGATTAAAGAAATAAATCTGTCATTAAACTGTGTTTGAGGCTCTGATATCGTTTTTATGTGCTGGATGAAATAAACAACGTTGTGTTCACTGTCCACAGGCTTCATTTAGAGAAAACTAATCCGGTTTCTGTTTTTTTTTAAATTAAATTTCACCATAAATTTTGACACTGCAAAACATTTCCACAGCCAGCTGTTGTATCTTCTAACCGAGCACAGGCCCGAGGCCGACAATATCCTCACGCCTGCAAAATGTCACTCAAAAGAACATGAACCGAGCAGAAAGAGACTCAAAATAACTACAAAGAAACGTACAAAGACCACAAAGAGATGCAAAAAAACGAGTTAAAATTAAAGTTTGTGTCTTTCTCTTGTGTAGGAGAGGTGATGGGGCCTCTTGCGTATCTGTGCCTCATAATCCGCTGCCCGTGCAAGTTATTTTTTTTAAATCTTCATAGAACTTGCCTCTTTATTAATTAAAGTTAATATTGAATCTTTAGGTCTTATTGCATGGAGTCTGAAAGGAAAATATCTCAGATATTTACTACTTTTGCCTTTTTTATGGTCATTTTTAAATTATACTTCAACTGTATGGGACAAACCTTTATTAGACTTTTCACATACCAAGAGCAACTAAAGTCAAAATTATAAGGTAAAAGTGAATGCCTTACCTTAATGCATTTTATGTCTCCTTTAAGCACTCAATTGCCTTGTATTATAATAATAATATTGATTATCATTGTTATAATTGTTATTATCATTACTATGCTGATAGAGTGTAGTAGAGAGAGAGTGTGTTTATTATGGGAGGGAGATTAAACTCTAAAAAGTTATATTTTGTGTTTATTTATAATATATAGCACCAGCAAAACCACAAGTGAGGTTTAAAGGGATATTTTCTTTTTAAAAAATCTCCACAATTTCACAGTTTATCACAGCCAAAAACAGTTGGAGCTGCAGGGAGGATCATGATATAAAAATGAAAAACACCCCCATCTCTAACAAACTAGCACAGTCCGTTATTATAATTTTTTAAAATGTATTTTATTAATATTGTTATTTTTATTATAATTGTTTTTATTATGCCTGTTGCTGCTGTTGTTCTAATATTTCTGTTGTATTAACCTTGTCAGCTGGCTGTTTTCCTTATTAGGTAAAAGGGGCGGGACAGGATGTGACGTAGTCAGGTCAAAGGAAATTTTGTACGTCGGCGTGCCAGTTTGGCGCCAGCAATTTCGCGGGGCAACAACAGCGCTAGAGAAGAAGGAAGCTAAAATATTTCATCATAAACCTCTGGAGAACATAGTTATAAACGGCACACAGTGAGTTGGACGGCGGTGGTTTTACTGGTTTTGATGGTGTGTGTGTGTCGTTCCTGTTTCCTGCGTTTCGTCCTGAACTCCGAGGTGAGCCGTCAGTGTGTGTGTGTGTGTGTTTTGTCTCTAAAGTGTAATTTTTTGTCCGCTAGCTTTGTTTATGTCCGTGGCGGTGAGTCTAAATAAAGCGGGACAGGTGAGCGGGGACGTGAGGCGGTGTCTCCCCGGAGTTAGCGCACTTTTTCCCCGCACGAAGCTCCTCCAGCTGCGGACACGAGCACGCAGCCTGCTAGCTAACTCGTTAAAGCTAGTTATCATTAGCAGGCTGCTCGCTAATGTCTCCTAACAAAGATGCGTCCTGCGACTGTGTCCTCGAGTATTTACGCACCAGAAATTAATATGTGGTGCTCGTTAAGTGTTATTTACAGCAGCTGACAGACCAGATTTGGTTCCTCTGGGTGTCTGTCTGCTAACTGGGACTGCTGGCCTCTATCTGGTAGCGTCCACTAAACATGTGTCCACACACATTTGAACAGTCCTAACCTTTTGTCCCCATGTGTCTCTTGTTTACAGCTCTGGATACAGTGGAGGGTGAACGCAGCTCGATATAAATCTCACTGAGGTGAGTTTTGAGCATGCGTGTGTCTGTGTCTGTCTGTGTGTCTCTGTGTCCCTGTGTCCCTGCTCAGGATGTCATGATGTCTCAGAAGACCTCATGCAAAACACTGACTGGTATGAGTTTGCAAAATTAGCAAATACTGGCCAAACCGTTTATCATTTACAAATATATAAGTGATGATATTGGGAATGCATCAAACATTGTTTGTATATATATATTTCTTTGTTTAATCTATTATGTTACTACTATTATTATTATTATTATTATTATTATAATGTTCAGAGCTTTAATATTACACACACTCCTATCGCTCTGAACAAAATGTGCTTTTCAAAGTCAAGCTTTAAAGATGTAATGCATTAAAATAATTTCCTGCTTTCCTTTAGTATATTTTTTTAAACCAACATTAGTCCTAATCACAAGTAGGAAATATTCATTAAGTTTTAGCTTTATTTTTTATTGATATTATCTCAGTGGGTTTTATTTTCAATCGTATGTTGTGCATTCTGTGCGTGCTATTTTTATAATAATTTTTATCTTACTTTTACTGGTATATCAGGTAGTTTTTATCCATGTGAAGATGCATTCTACGTACTCTATTCTGATCTTCTCTTATTTTTACATGCAGGATTTATTTTGTCTATATGTCTTCTAGGTCTTTTCATGTGAAGCACTTGGTGCATGTAATTTCTTGGTGTAAAGCACACTGGGCTGCATTTGTTGTATGAAAGGTGCTATAAAAATAATGTTTATTATTATTAGTCTTTTTTTATTTAACCCTCTAAATGCCAGGTTTTTGTCATGATGCCACTATGTTTTTAGATGAAAAACCCCACAAACTGAATTATTTTCAATACACCGAAGTAGATTTTTTAAATCACAGTCTGGGATATGTCAGTGATTTGCTGCAACATTGATTGTGACAGTGCAACTAATAGAAAAAGCATGTATTTTCTCCATATGCCAAATATGGCAAAAAATGACATCATCAGGTGGAAAATAGTCAAATTTGCAAGTCATGTTTTTCCGCTTTGATGGCTGTGGGATCAAAAATTGCACTTTGAATGAGAATCAGTGGAGCCTTTTTTGGACATAACAGTATGAATGTAATAATTTTGTCTCCACTGTGTATTTTAGAGTTATTGTGGGAGCTGAGCTGGACATTCAAAGATTAACCAAAAATACACAATCTTGCCAAAATTTTTGCCATATGCATGAACACAGACAAAATTATCCTAAAAATTAAGAAAGAAAAGCGTGCAAAACAGTTATTATTAAAGGGTTATTATTATCACTAGAATGTGTGCAAATTAGCTGCTAGTTTACTTTGGTGCAATAACAAATTTAACTTATTTATGAAGAGAATTTAATTATGGTCTGTCCCTGCAAAGATGGACTTTAATCAAAATAATCATTCCATAATATTGATTCCAGCACTCTTTGCAATCTGTGCTACTGCAGTCCTGTTACTGTTGACAAACATCAAATTAGACTCTGGTGAAGGATTTTTGGAGGTTTGTGGTCTTTTCTTAACATTTTAGTCTAATTGATTTTTCCTAATTAGATTTCTGTGTGATTTGTGCAAGTTTTGTTTTCTGGCTCTAAATATCAGTTACTGTCTCCCTTTATGTATTTCTTTGATTTGATGATATTTTGAGAATTCATCGATGTTATCCCACGACATCTTTTTTCTGCTGTCGTCATATAATTTTAACATTGTTTGGAAATAAGATTTTAGAAGTACGAACATGTTCACCTCATGAAAACAAACAGTTTCAGTTTTAAGCGATTTTCATTTTTAGTCAACTTGAAGCCTCGTTTGTCACTCGGTCAGATCCGTCCTTCTCTCTGTTTTTAAGGCCTCGAGGAGGTGAGTAATAATGATGGCGACGGCGGAGCCTCCGAGCGGCTCCAGCTTTCTTCCTCTACTCGAGTCTCTGGAGGACAGCGCCGCTGGACAGCCCGAGCAGACAGACGCCTACCTCACCATCGCAAAGTACGTTACCAGTGCTTCTCTTTGAGCGTCCGAGTTCCAGCTGGAATACGAGAATAATGATTTTCTTCTCCCCTCCAGTCGCCTCAGTGGAGAGGAAGGCCGACAGTTTCTTCCTGCAGTTGAAAAGCACTTTTCTCGTTTGGGTAAAGCCATCCTGGTGAGTCTTTTGCACATCATCAAAACAAATAAAGCATTTTAATCTCCCATATTAACAGAAACTATGAAACCCGGATTGACATCAGTTTTCTTGTGCTGCATTCAGATGCAAAACGAGGGGAGCTTTATTTGAAAAGTATCCAAAAATGGGGAAAAAATGTCAAGAAAACTGAATTTAATTCTAATAATTTAATATTTTAAATTGTTTGAATTGTTTTCTATTATTTTCTTACTTTATTTTAACTTGATGTTAACTTTTTTCCAGCTAATATTCTTGTAATGGGGAAAATATCCAGAAAGCTATATTTAATTGTAATAATTTTACATTTAAAGTAATGTTGGAGGAAAAAAAATCTATATGTTCAGCACTTTTTTTTTGAAAATGAATTTACTTGTTTGTTTTTGTTTTCTTCTTTTTTGGTATTCAGGTATTGTTTTTGTAATTGTAAAAATATCCAGAAGCTATATTTAATTCTAATAATTTTATTTTTAAAAATTATGTTGCTAGGTTATTTTCCTGTTTGTATATGCTGTTTTTTGCTTCTTTTTTATGGCTTGCTTTCACGTTATTTTCTTTTTTACTTTTTTTAACACTTTTTTTCGGGGCATGTTTTTTGCTCGTTGCCTTCTCCCCGAGTTTCTGCAAGAAATCCAACCAACGCGCTCAGATTTCAAAGGTTTGAAAGCTCTCGGTATCTTTGATACATTATTCTGCTCTCGTCTCGTGTTATTTCCAGGCTCACATCTCCAGTCCGAATGCAGAGCTGAGCCAAGCCGCCTTACAAGCTCTGGGGTTTTGTGTTTACCATTCTCACGTCGTCTCTGGAGTGTCCGGTGAGTTCATTTACGTTTTTTATGCTTCAGACGAGATTTAATTCTTTGGGAATCGCATTAAATCTCTTTTTTTGTTTGTTTTCCAGAAACGTTTGCAGCAGAGATACTCTCAGCACTTTGCTCCCTCGTGGTGAAGTCGACAGATAAGAACACGTGCACCAGAGCATTATGGGTCATCTCCAAACAGAGCTTTCCTCCGGACGTGGTCGGCAAAAAGGTGAGCGACGGCGGAGGCTTAAATCCAGAGGAATATGAGTGAAAACGAGCGGGGGGGGGGGTTATTTCAGGGGCGAAGGGTGGCGCTCTGCTGCAGGTGTATTGATCGTTGCTTCACTCAGGTGTCGTCCATACTGGGAACACTGGAGAGCGTGTGGAGCAGAGAGGACATCCAGTCAGTGGTGATGGAGCACGAGGCCTTGAACGTTGTCATCAGGTAACGGAGCAGTTTTTTTGTTTTAAACATGTCTGTATTGTGATGACCGTGAGCTGGGTCTGATGGCTCTCGGTGCTCGCAGGTTGCTGGAGCAGGTTCCCGCCCAGATGGGTGAAGGAGCGCTGCGCTGGGCGAAGCTCATCATCCCGCTGGTGGTCCACTCCGCCTCTAAGGTGCGTCTTCGGGCCGCAGCGGCCCTGGAGATGGGCATGCCTCTCCTCCTGGAAAAACAGATGGAGGTGGCGGCTATCATCGAACCCATGATGTCCTCTGTGAGTTTCTGCGTGTGGCACTAACAGCATTTCGTGTGTTTTTTGTTGCTGTTTGTTCTAGTGATGTCATAATACTGGATTTCTTTTTTACCTGGGATACAATACCTCGAAAATATTAAAAATGTAGTATCAAAAATATTTAGCATTTAGAGCCTTGAGTTAAAACTCTTTATTATAGTTTATTACAGATTTTGACTCCCACTCTAACAGGGACTTCACGATGCGTTCACGCACACGTCTTAAAATGGTTTGAATGGAAAATGTTCTCTTCTGTTTTTCATTTGTTGAAATACATAAATCTGTCATTACTTTCTTGTTCTTTTGCTCGCTAAAATAATAAAAATACCCTTTTGTTTCTTCACTGGCAGATTTGAAAAATTTTATTTAAAAATGAAAAAAATTCTTGAGGGTCCTCAAGAGTATCTGTGATAATTTGCAAGTTACTTTACTGCAGCTTTTTTTTTTATAATTAAATACTACCAAACTTTTAACATAATACAACGTTTGTCTTTTCTTCACAGAAACTGATCCCAGAGCTCCAGAAGCTTTTCATGTCCAAGAATGAGACCAACGTCCTGAAGCTGTGGCCTTTATTCGTCAAACTTCTTGGGAAGGTAAAGCGCAAACATCTCTGCATGCGTTATCTCTGAAATATTAGTTGATGAATGGATGACCGAAGAGCAAATGAGTAACGTGCATAAAGAAAAGTGAAGTTTTGGGAGGGAGGTAGGTAAGTGACTTTATCTGTACCTGGAGGTAGTTTTGTTTTGTGAGGCACTTGTGTTTAAAAAATAAAGAAAAATCAAGAAAATGTCCGTCCCAGTTTCCCAGAGTAATATGACCTCTTCATGTCTCTTTATTTATTTGATTAATTATCTGCCATCATAGTTAATAATTTAAAGGCTGGAGGCAGATAATTCTCAGGATTTCTGCTCTAACAAAAATAATAAATTGGTTCATCTGTTGTATGTTTGTGCTCCAGACCACGTGATATGAATAAAATAGTTGGAGATAAATTTTCTGTCAATCTGCTCATCAGGTATTTGTCTCATTTGTCCCTATTTGAGGGTGAATTTTTACTTTTTGCCCCATGTGGAGGAGTTTACTTATAAAAAGACCACAGATGTGTATTTTTAGATGGAGTAAAAGTCGGTCAGTTCTCAGGTGGATGTTACTTTTAAAGAAAGATTTAAAATGTATTTTTTCCTGCACAGCTACTACACAGAGGAGGTCCTTTCATCAACTCTTTGCTGCATCTGGAGGAGCTCGGTTTCCGCAGCTCCTCTCCCACCATCAAGAAGATCGCCTTCATCGCCTGGAAGAGCCTCATCGAAAACTTTGCCCTCAATCCCGGTGAGCCCCCGGCTCTGAGCTCTTGGATTTAGCCGTGTAAAGCCTCCATGGTATGATTTCTTAATATCTCACCTGTGACTCCTGCAGACATCCTTAGCAGTGCCAAACGCATGAAGCTCCTGATGCAGCCGCTCACCTCCATCAACGTCAGGACGGAGGCGCTGCTGCTCACCAAGGTGGAGGTCTGGTGGTACCTGGTGGTCCAGCTCGGGCCCAACCTGTCACCCAACTTTGATCAGGTTAGACACGCCTCTTTCACCTGCCGCAGCCGGTCTGCACCACCGAAAACACGACTCAGATCCCACATCATGTTTGTTATCTGTAGGTAGAGGTGGGCGATACAGTAGAAATTGTCGCGTGTTTTTGTGCCTCCACACTGGCAATAGATGGAGACATTATGTCCTCTGGATGCCCGTCTGTCCATTGTTTTGAATGTGACGTCTCAAGAATGCTTCGAGGGAATTTCTTTAAATTTAGCACAAACACTCATTGGCACTCAAGGAGGAACTGATGAGATTTTGGTGGTCAAAGGTCAAGGCCACGGTGACCTTGCGTTTGTCTCATTGTTGTGAAAGTTATATCTCAAGAACACCTTGAAGGAATTTCTAAAAGTTTGACACAAACGTCAACTTGGACTCATCAGTGGGATGATTATAATTCAGTGTTTAAAGGTCAAGGTCACAGTGACCTCATAAAATATGTTTTTGTCCATAACTCAATAATTCATACACTCAGATTTCACACTAATGCCTAATAGGATGTAATAATGAAGTTCTGACATTTTATAGCCAAGAGGTCAAAGGTCAGCAGTGACATCATCATGTCCTGCAAAAGCACTTTTCTGGCCGTTACTTGATGACATATTTCAGGAACAGAAGGGGAGACATTTAGTCAGATGTTGTGTTGGTGACACTCATCTTGAAACTGCTGATTGATCTGTGCTGCTGGAGGGCAGATGTGTGTGAAGCGTTTGTGTTTTTCACAGACATGGATGTAAACCGTAAGAGAAACTTGACCGGTGTGCAGAGGCACACAACCTTGTGGCAATATTTCTTATTTTTTTTTGTTCACCAGCATGAGAACCGCTTGGCCATTTTGGTTCTCTCACTCTCTCCTGCAGCTCTCTGTTTTAGACACACTCACAAAAAGCAGGGCTTTTGCAGAGCTCCTGACTGTGACTATTTAGTCACATTTTGCAACCGCAGAGCGCCATTGCGCCTTGCAAATACTGTTAACATATGAACTGGAGAGCTGTTAATTAATTTTTTGCCACTCACAGTGAATAAATCCTTTTGTTTCTACACAGTGTTAATAGTTTAACTTTCTGCTAATGTTAACATCAAACTTAAAAAAACCTTAAAAAACCCTCTGCGCAGGTGTGCCTCCTGGGTGCCAGCCAGTGCAGGGTAACGTTTCAGCACACACCAGGATGCTTATGATGACAACAAAAATATCAACACTTTCGACCTGAGACCACCTAGGTCCTTCAAAATAAAAGCAACGTGTGTTCTGCTTCAGTGGATTGTATTATAACAGTACTTTATATCAAACTTTATTCTAACAGTACTACTGGCAGTAGTTATTGTTTTATATATATATAGATATATAGATATATAGATAATATATTGTGTATTGTGACATAGCCTAAACATATTGTAATATTATTTTAATAACATATTGCCAAGCCCTAATCTGAGGTTTTACCTCATGAGTTTTTCACTGTGATGTCCTGCAGACTGAAACTTTGTGGTGTGAGTGAACAGTATTTGTTTCTCTGCAGGTTTCTGTTCCTCTGCTACAGTCCACCATCGGTCCAGACTCCTCATCAGTCCCGAGCACCCCCTCAAGAGCTGGCGGTCAAAATGGAGCTGTTACACCCAGCACGCCCAAGACTGGTACGTTTATAAATCTACCTCCTGGGACCTGTTTCACGCAAATACTGCAGCTGCATCACAGTGAGAGAGGACATTGATGGAGACATTGTGTGTCCTTCTCTGACAGGAAATCCAGGCTTCAACAGTCC
Source organism: Plectropomus leopardus (assembly GCF_008729295.1). NCBI lineage: Eukaryota > Metazoa > Chordata > Actinopteri > Perciformes > Serranidae > Plectropomus > Plectropomus leopardus. Next base: position 31,574,237 of record NC_056472.1, on the reverse strand, counting down.
CAACAGTTCGATGAGGATGAGCCTGAACTCCAGCACGCACGTCCCCTCCGCCTTCCCCTCCATCCAGCTGCTCGGCCTGGAGATGCTGCTCCACTATTTTCTGGGGCCAGAGGTCATCGCCACAGCAGCAAAGAACAAACTCATCCTGAGTCTCGGTGAGAGTCAGAGCCACATTTTTACACGTGAAACAGCTGCTTATACATTTGCACTTTCACGCTAATCCGTTTATCAGCAGCTGGTGTTAGTGACATAACAAGAAACAGCAATGCACAAAGAAACATGAGGAAGACGACGGCCAGCAGGCAAACATGGGTGTAGACAATTTAAAATATTTTAAATGTATGAAGAGGAAAATGCACACAATGTGTTTGATAGAGCTGTGAAACAAACTTTGCATTCATTGGGGGAAATAATGATGTTAAAACACAGAGTGTCAGACTGAATAAAATAAAATCAGCAGTGTGCATAATGTTTTGTCTATACATTTAAAAAAAAAAATGCAGTTTAATTACAGTTTTTCCGTATTAACCATTTAAAAAAATAAATAATTGGGAACCAGTATTTTAGATATATAAAATACAAAGTACAGTTGTTTTTTTTGTCACACCCCAGAAAGTAATTAAAACAAAACAAAAAATGAACAAAGAGAAAACCACGAAAGGAAAGACGGTCATGATGCTTACTCCAGATGCTCGTCTCTTTGCAGAGCCCCTGAAGCACCCGCTGCTCTGCGGCGCTTCCTCCTTCACTAAACACGGCGCCGCGCTCACGTCCGGTGTCAGAGACGGATTCATCAACATCGGCAAAGACGCTCCAGGTAAACGTGACCGTTTTACCGGACTGAGTTGATTGAAATTTCGTGCTGACTCTTTTTTCAGTTGTTTCCTTTTTTTTAATTCATTATTTTTATTATTTTTTATTGGGTGCGTTCATGACAGTTTTTTTACTGTTGATTACAGAAAGCTATAGTACTACACTCTTGGTACGATTAAAGCAGTTTTGTGTAGTTTTACCTTCTCCACCTCCTCCTCTCAGCGTTTGGCAGAATGTCAGTCAGCGTTGCCTGAGTTGAATTAAGCCACTGTTATTGCCAAGAGCTCCGTAGAAACTGCGGGAGGTCGTGCTTGTGTAAATGCTCAGACTTCCCAAATATGGAAACAGCTTTTCTTGACAACTTATATTCTTTGACTTGGTCTAAGAGTTTCTTGACGACACTAAATAAATAAATGAAAAAACATCTTTAAGGGGACGAGCGTTGGGAGTCAGTGAGCTGATGCAGGAGAATCAAACGATTGTTGTTGTTGGCTCTCTGCAGCAACTTCATTTCTTAGTGGGAGTTCAGCACAAAATCCAGCCTGCGGTTTGACATCGCAGGGGGCTTCGCTGGTGGGGCCGTGTTATTAGAGGTACCTAATAACACGGAAAGTATGTCTGTGGCAGCTCTGCAGGGTGATGAATGTAAAGGAAAGGTCATGACTCGTAGCCACTTTCCAAACCACGTATGTTTACAGCTGATAGCTGATCGGCTGCGTATAAATCACGTTGCTGAAACACGTGCTCTCATGTTTCCTGTCTTTAAATCTTTAACCCAAAACCTGCCGTCCTGAGTGCATGCAGAGTAACAAAGTCTCTTTTCCTCCTCTGGCAGATTCTCTTCTGGCCGTCATTTGGACGAGTCTCGTCCGCTTTGTCAACTTAACTATAGAGTCTGGTGAGTACTTGTATCTTCAGTCGCCGTGACGTCATGTGTTATGGAGAGAAATGCAAATGACTCACTGTAAGCTCACAGGAAGGAGAAACAGTGTTAAGACTGAACTGTGATACGAGTAAAAATCCATCAGATTTTAAAGACATTTGCAGCACTTTTATTTGTTTTGCTTATTGGTTTTGCTTTTGGCATTTTTATCACCACAATAAAAGTCGATCATTGATTACACTTAAAATGAAAGTGACCGGTAACATTTAAACAGTGATATTCCTGCTGTTTTGAGCGATTGTGTAAATAAAGAAGTGTGTGAGCTGTTGTGGCTGCTGCTCAGCTGCGTGGGGATCTTACAGTTGTGGTTCTCACCTCGTAGCTCCACATAGAGAACTCTGATTGGGTCTGGGCTCTGTCATGTGAGTGAGGACCGCTGAGACCTCGTCCTCGTCTCCTGCCCGGCCCACTCTCACTGTCACATCAGTTTAAGTCGGAGCGGTCAGATCCTCGTGGTCTGAACGCTGTGAAGAGAGTGAAACACTGAGGGGCTCGTCCCCGATGATGACTCGCTTCTATAAACTCACATTTTCATCTCTCAAGAAAAGATGTTTTTATTTGCATTTGATATTCTGCTTCTTGATGAGTTTAATTTCGTCTGTGTGTGTGTGCATGTGTGTGTGCGTGCGTGCGCGTGTGTGTGAGCAGGCAGTAAGAAGGACCGGCAGGGAGGGGAAGTGCTCACACTGATGCTCCAGGCTCTGCAGAGCATCGTCACCTCAGAAGCTTTGCCTGCAGACAAAGTCCTGGTAAGATAGAGATCAAAAACCTTTAAGTCTGCCTCATTTTGCAGGTCCACGCACAAAAGTGAGTCTCCAAAAATCATGCACACTTTATCAAAGGTCTTTTAAACACATCACTCAAAGGCAGTATTAAATAATAAAAATGAAATAGCCTTTTGAAAACCTGAAGCCTTTTGAAAACCTGCCTCTCAGAGGTAATTTTGGTTTTTTTTAAGCTTCTATTTAAAGGAGCAGTGTGTAAGATTTAGGGAGATTTATTGATTTATTAACTGTGAGGATTGCAGATTTTAACCAGCTGGAGTTTGTGCTGGTTTGAATGTTTTCTAAGCTGAATTATCCACGGACGACTCCTCAAAATAAACATGGACTAAGTGATTTGAAAGTGTAAAAACAGTGAAATAAAGCAGTAAAAAATCTGTGTTTTTCTGACTTAAGTGGCCGTAACTGGAGCCAGTGTTTGTTTTGTCCATTCAGGGCTTCTGTAGAAACATGGAGATTTCCATAAATGAAGACCATCTCCCCTTATGGATATGTTATATTATTATTATATTTTATTCCATGTCGCCAATATATCCCCCTAAATCCTGCACACTAGACCTCCAGAGACCAAAAAACAATGTTTTACTAAACAAAAAAAAAACTTTTTTTAAGCACAATTTTATTTTGTTTGAACAGTTTTGGACGGTCCGTTTTTGGTGAAAACTTCTCATAGTTAACAGTTTTAGTTTCTTTTCTGGCAGCTTTAAACCTACTGATTTGATTATCTTTATATTTTTTGGTTATTTTGCCGTTATTTCGAAGTTGAAATGGCTAAAAGCCAAATATTTCTGCTCCCTTCAACTGTTAAATGTCTCCCCTCAGATTCTGTTTGAGGCCACAGTGAAAGGGATTCCCCAAAGAGTTCTTGGCTCCGCCTCCTATCAAGTGGGCAAGATGGATGTGCTGAACGTGAGTGTTTCTTCCATCACTGTCGAGCACAAATTCACATTCAGTATTAAAGGAGAAACGATCGTAAAGAGGAAACTTTGTGTTTAATTTCTCAGGGAACGCCGGCTCTGTTCCTCATTCTCCTCCTCTACAACAGCAGCGTGCTGCCAGCCTACATCGAGGACGAGAGGTGCTCTCATGCTTATTATTGTCATTTATTGGCGTAAGATGGCGGCTGAATCTGTTCTCACAGCTGGAGTTTGGTTTAGTCTCTCCAGGACAAAGCAAGAAAGACTTGATAATAATAATGATAATACTTATAATTAAATACTTATAATTTTATTTGTAGGCACATTTCAAAACACTAAAGGTTGCCTTCAGAGTTAAAAAACAACAGTAACAAAAGATAAAATAAATTAAGATGACAAATGTACAGTGAATGAACACTTTTGGATGTAGGATTATTGTGTTTTTAGATTTAGTGATTTTTAATACACAGTACTAAAACATAACCTAACCTCTGCAGTTTTGTTGTCATTGATTATTGTTTTGCGCCATCTGGTTGTAAAACTGTAAACTGCAGGTTAAATTTGAGTTTAAGGAATATTTCAGTCACCAAATAATATTATAACAATCTTTATTAATATAGCACTTTTCAATCTTAAGCACAAAATGTTTCCCAAATTTAAAAAATTATAGAATAAAAATAAAATATCAGAGACCCATGTAGCCCCTCCCCCACGCCTTTTATGACATTACCAAAATTAATAAGAACATTAAGAGCACAAAGAATAATCAGCACAGATGGGGCTCTAAGTACAAAAATACAATTTCATAATTAGTTAACAGAAGATTAGTAACTGATATACAGATGGTCAAGAATTCCTTAAATCCACCAATATGTGTTTTTTTACTCATGAGAAATAATAACCAGCTTAATGCATCTTTGTATAAAACAGTTTTTTATGCGTCTGAATTATATGAATTCATGAACGTGTTTCATAATCTCCATATTACCTTAAATCCTAAAACAGCGTCATCGATGTCTTTCTGTCTGCAGGTTTTTTCAGTGTCTTCAGACGCTGGTGAGCTGCGGTCTGTCGGGCCCCACGTCCCCTCTGGCGTTTGGGGAGGCGGTGCTGGGCGCCATCAGACGCAGCGCTGCGTCCGTGCAGAACAAAGAGCAGCTGTGGAGGATGTGGAGCGCGATGGTCAGCCCGCTCACAGACACCATCACACAGGTGGGCGGAGATGTGGGAGAGTTGTTGAATATTCGAAGATTTAATTTTCATTTTAGTCTTACTCAGGCCAATCATCAAGTTTGGTTTGAGCGATCAGCGCATTTTTTTAAGTGCGAAATGAACCGTGAGCAACAACTGATGTCCGAGTTATAAAAGAGAATTTTGTGGTGATAAGGGCAGCCTTGCATGGAAAATTTGGCAAAATATTTTTGGAGGAAATACAGAGAATAAAATACCCAAAAAAAGCATTAACAAAATATTAGAACAAGTTTACATTTTTGGTATCAACACAGTCAAAAAGCACAGTGAGAGGAGCTGCTGAGGGGCAAAAAAGGCCTTTTTCCCTCAGTTTACCTAAATCTTGCTTTTCACCTGATTTCTTGTCAGTGAATTAATATTTGGTGATTTTAAAGGAAAAATAAATACTTTTTTTCTGAGGTACCCCTCACCAGTTTTCTTTTTTTGAATAAATAAAATTGAGAATTTTTTTTTTTTAAAAGGAGAAAAAAACATTCCCTCCAAACCTTACATACTTTGAAAAAATAAATATTTTATATTATTTTATCTTTAAAAGTTGCCAAATTTTCTGAAGAAAAAAATGGAAAGGAACTGATGAGAAGTATTGACGGTCATTTTTGGAGAATGTATAGTTTTTGAAATTTGCCTGAAAGTCATTGAAAAGTCATGGAAATTTATTGGGTGGATCGCTGTTTTCCCCACTTTATTTAACACTTAAGTTTATTTTCATCCGTTATAATTATTTACAGTAAATATATACTGTAATCTGTAACTGAAATATGCATGTCATGATCAAAAAGAAGTTTCATCAATAATAAACTGAATTTGGCAAAAACATTACATTTCACCAGCCCTTTGTGGTGCAGACAGAATAAAACTGCAGGAAGCAGCTTCTGATTTTGTGCAGCTGCAGAGTGATGTTTCCTCCGACAGCTGCGGTCAGTGAGCATGCCAGCAGAGCACTAAGTGAATTTAACATTTTCAATCACTCTTTTCTTACAGACTAATGAAGTCAACCAAGGTGATGCTCTGGAGCACAACTTCAGCGCCGTGCACTCTGCCCTGTTGTTCCCCATCACTCACCTGCTGCACGGCTCCCCGCTACAGCAGGTCGCTTCACCTTTTCATTTTAACCACACGGCATCAAACTTTCAACCGCCGATCGCCCTTTAAGGACACGAAACACCTTTTTCCTCTTTGACTCATTGGTCTGATTCTGTATTTTGTTCAGGCGGCCCAGAAGTCGATGCTGTCCTCGTGGTCGAAGCTGTACAAAGTGTTCGCCCGCTGCTCTGCGCTGGTGGTCACAGCTGAGGAGAACATCTGCTGCGAGGAGCTCTGTGCAAAGATGACGGCTGCTATCGAGAACGATGCTCTAATGGTGAGTGGAGGAGAAGAAAACTGACGGGGTAAAGCAACGATAACCACGAGGATGTTAACATCTAAAAACTCAAATATTTATATATATAAAGTATAAAATATGAATTACTCTGCTAATCTAAAAAATAAACACTTTATGATTTTAAGAATAAAGAAAGAATTTAAGGTATAGCTGCGTAGATTTAAAGAAAACAAAAAAAAGGAAAAAAAATCACCAAAAATTTAGAACGAAAAAAAAATACAAAAAATAAAAAAATCACAAACATTTTCAAAGAGGAAAAAAACCTGAATCTCATTTTTTATTTTAAATCAGCAGTAAAATAAACAAGATGTGTTCAAGAACTGTCAGTAATGTGGAAAACCAACAATAATTTCTGTTTTTACAGTTTCTGGCTGTGATTTGTTGTTTTCTCCTCCCCTAAAGCCAAAAATAAGAAGACAGGTCCCTCCCCAGTGCTTAAAAAAATATTTGAAATGCATCTCCCTTTTTGCATAACCCCTTCCATCATAAATAACCAGCAGTCTCTAAGTTAAATTTTAATATTCAATTCAAATCCTGTTCTGAATTTTTTTTAAATAACATAAAAAAACTAATTACAAAGTAATGAAAAATAACCAATAAGAAGTATTTATATCGGTGAGTTTCAGAGAATGTGGGGTCTTTAAAATATATCTGAATAAAACATGATAATTGCTTTTAAAAATAGTAAAAGTTTTTATTTTAATTTGTTTTGAGAACCTGCTTTAACATTTTAATTCTGTCTGATTTTACAGGTTCCCTCAACATTAAACGCTGTGGCCAGTATCCTCCAGGTCATGGTCGAGTGTGTGGACTTCTCGCCATACACTCCTCAGTTTCAGCAGAAGCTGAAATGTAAGAAAACTTCAGTTTACCTCATTTCAGTCTTCACACTTTGATTAAATGCAGTTTTTAATCTTTTTTCACTCCGGTCTCTTCCAGCTCCTCACACGCCGGTAAACTGGATGAAAAAGAGGAACAAGGTTCTTGGGAATCTGTCCACCTTCCAGTCCCTGCTGCTGCAGTGTCTCCAGGTTTATCTGGAGGCTGCGGAGGCGTCCTCTGAAGCCACAGGACTGTCTCTGCTCTCCATCCTGTCCGCTCTCTTCGCCAACTTCGCTCTCGCCAACACCGTCAAGGAAGCTCTGACGTCTCTGATTCAGCCTCTCACCCTCTTCTACAAACACGCAGCCAGCGAGCCGCCCAAATTCTCCTCACAGCTTCTGGGAAAGGTATGTTGTTTGTCCAATGAGAATGCAGTTTTTTTAAGTATTTTTAAGGATTTTAAGTGATAATTGTATGTTTTTTTTCAGTTGGAGAAGCTTCTCGGCGACGTCCTCGGCTGCCTGCAGACTCGCTCCACTCTGGCGTACGACAGCGAGCTGCTGGCTCTGCTCTCGCCGCTCCTCTGTGTGGTGTTTCCTCACAAGAGCAAGCAGCTCCGCACATCAGTCACCCACTTCTGGAACGCCACCTTCGCCAACGCAGTCAGCCTCACTTACCCCGAAGAGATCAGGTAAAGAGCTTCAGTCGTGTTCAAACCCTTTGAAATCTGGAGAGACATCACTTTTCTGGTGCAGCTTTCAGGCGTCTTTCACAAGTATTTGAACCTTTGAATCAAAGCAGATTGGTTTGATGTCTTTTGAAAACACGGGGAAAAGGCAATGACAACATGGCAAAAAATGTCCCTCAAATTGCAAAATTAAGTATAATTAGAAAATATATTGTTTAAAAACAAAAGAAGAAATGAAATTTATGTTTATTTATCAGTATTGCATATTTAAAATGATATTAAATTGTTATTTTGAAGCTTTCTATTCAGGTAATTTCCTTGTTTGTTTTGTTTTTGTTTTTTAGGTTGTTTTTAAATTGCACATTGCCTTCTTCCCAAGGTTTTTGAAAGAAATTAAGTAGTAAAAGAAGTATTTCGTTTGATGACCAAACAACAGAGGAAATCACAGCATTCTCATTGTTGCCATTTCATTTCCACAGACCGATATTGAGCCACGTGAAGCAGAAGACCCCGATCATTCTCCCTGGCTTCGAGGTCGTCAGCGTTGCTGACGAGCTCAGTGGACAGTACTCCGTGAGTTACTTTTACCTTTTTAGTGTCGTGATCGGAGCCACATTCGCCGCTCTCTCTGGTCTCATTTTTGTTATTTACGTCTGATTTTGTTGCGTCTTCAGGGCGAGAGTTCCCAGCTAGAGACGAAGCTCAGCGGCATGCCGGTGTCCTCTGCGGGGAAGAGGGACTCACTGCTGGGAAAAGCTGCAGAGCTGAAGGACAGGAGCTCCACAAAGACCTCCAAGCCAGTTTCTGTAAGTTAAAAACCAGAACAGGTTTTATTTGGGATGTATCAATGCTAATAAACATATAGAAAATGGTTGTTAAGTTCACTTAAGTGTAGTTTAGTTTGCACACAATTAAATATTTACTTAAAGATCCCCCCGCCCCCAAAAATAAAAACAACAAAAAAAACAAAAAAGAAGAAAAAAACAAACAAACAAACCATCAAACCATCCTAAAGTCACATTTTACAGAAAAATACAACAAAATATTAATAAAAACAAATAGACAAAAAAAAATGGTCAACCAGCAACCCAATAAAAACAACAGCAGACTAATAAAAAAGAAGTCTTAAGTGTGTCGATCGAACAGTTTTATTCTCCATACTGTGACCCGAACTCAACAAACTGCTGCTGAGGAAAAAAATAAAACCCAGAATTCCTCCTGTGCTGTGTTCAAAGACCTGCAAAAACCTCAGAAATCAGAGAGGAGACCTATCATATCTTTCTGATATGCCCCCTCTCGCCTTCTCCCTCATCAGCTACCACCACACATAGGCCTCATTTTGGGGAAATAATGACGTATTTCTGTTGTGGAAAAACATACATTTGTTTAAGGAGCACAGTGATTTTCTTTTCCAGGTGCTTTGCCAGCTGTTTTATCACCGCGAACAATATATATATATTTTTTTTATTGCTTCAAAAGATGTTAAAGCTTTTTTATATAATGTTTAAGTAAGATGGAAAATCTCCCGTTCTGCAGTAAAAGAAAACGTATTGTGATTATGCAAGAACAGCTACTCCATTTTTCCTCAGACTGAGTTTTTTTTGGGGTGTTTTTAATTGCTTCTCATGTACAACTGGTTTCTGTCGTCTTCCCTTCAACAGACAAAGCTGGACTTTGGTTCTCCGAAACCTCCTCGTAGAGGAGTTCTGGAGGAAGAGGCCTCTATCGACTTTGTCTTCATTCCTCCTGAGACGAAGGAGCGTGTCCTGACGGAGCACCAGAAGGAGGTGAAAAGGACAAAAAGGTCAGATTAATTCTTTTGTCTGTTTGTCCATCAGTGGTGCTTATAAAACCCATTTTAAAGAGTCCATGTTGTCAGTCAGCTAATGTTTTTTTCGCACACAGAGTTGACATTCCTGCCATGTACAACAACCTTGATGCTTCTCTGGATACTACAGTTTTCACCCAGTACACACAGAGCCAAGAGGACTCTCTGTAAGTTCTACCACAGTCAAGACAAATCCCTGCTCTCCCATAAAAACACAACATTCACATAATAAAAATGCTTTTTTTTCTCCACAGGGACAATTTGGCAACTGAACAAGCTGACAAGGTTACCACCGAAGCTCCTGGTGAGGTAATGAAACACACATATTCCCCATCACACACACAAATCAGCACTGCCAGGGCACTCCAGTGTGAGCTGTGTTTGTCCTGTTTTTCATTCGGACAATGAGAGAACGAATAAAACAAATCCCCTCGTACATTGTTACTTGGAGCACTTTCTAGCTTACAAAAACCATGTGTTTTGGAGTTTTAGTGACACAGTATTTTTATTTGATATATTTTACCTTTATTTAACCAGAAAAAAAGCCTTGAGTTTTAAAATCTCGTTTTCTTTTCTTTATTATTTTTTCTGTATTTTTATTTATTTATTTATTTGCATTAATGGACCAGTCATGTAATGCTGTGCAATGTTACGGTTTATGCACTTGCTTCTTGAAAAAGTTTTTTTTTTTTTAAAAAAAAGATGCTCTTCCAAACCAGGGATTTGGCATTCCCTGTTGTGGTAAAGGTCGTTAAACTAAGCACTGTCATTAAATTTTACTATTTGCTAAAAAAAGAAATTAACTTATAATCATTAAAAAAATATCATACTGACTAATTAGTTTACTGACCAAGACAGGCAACAACATAAGTAACAGACAGACATCGAGCAAAAATCCAAATATACATTTCCAAAGCAAGCAATATAAAACACAAAATGATAATACTTCAACACAATTACAAAAACAATAACTTTGAGTGTGACACTTCAATCCAGGAAAATTGCCCCCCAAAATTGGCAAAATATTTAAAAAAAAACAAAAAAACAAAACAGAAATCAGATCATCTATTAATTTCCAGCAGTTAGTCGGGCCCTGGTGGGGGTGGCAGCAGGCAAAGCATGGTCTCAGATTCTTTTCTTGCTAATCTTCCTGGGGGATCCTGAGCAGTCCCAGCCCAGATGTGTAATCTTTCCAGTACGTTTTGGGTCTGCACCAAAGTCTCCTTACAGCTGGGCAGGATACGTCCCCATGAGACACAGATGGGGGGTGTTAGTCATGTTACTCAACTTTTGTAATCAGTTGCAGTTGCTCACATTTGCTCTTACAGTTCATGAAAAAACAATAAATGATCAACAATGACGCTTTGTGGGGGTTTAGTGTAAAATAATCCTGAAAAAAAAACAGTGACTATGTTTACATGAACAAAATATTACATTTTTTTGCACTTTTTGCAGTAAAGCCAATACTCCTACTGACTTACTTACATTAGGTGTTATTACGGTACACCAGGGTATGAAGAAATGCTACCCTGTGTATTTATGATGGTATGACAGTGATGTTTTACACTGTCATACCATCATAAATATACACGCTCCTCTCTTTTTTAAACTCAATGAATGTACTGTACAGCACGCAACACCACACACTGGTGTGACAGGCAGCTGAATTATCCACTAATACCCGTTCACATGCAGCTGCACATACTCCGATTAACGTGCCCTAACATGTCAATTATCATGTCAAAATATGAAACAGTGGAACAGCTGGAGTCGCTTATGCCAGGATTTTTTCAAAGTTTTCCCCTGGTGGTGGACTTGTTTGACCGTGTGAACACAGCCTCCCTCCTTCACTCCAGCTTACTTCTTAAAAAGATATTGCATGTAACTCCCCATCATACAACAGCACAATACAAAAATATCATCAGGCAAAGCAAGATAGAACCTCCCACAACCAGCGCTTTGAGATATATATCCCCCCCAGCAACAAAGAAAATAAAATACAGAAAATAAATGCAGCCCTGATTACAAGACACAATACATGGATTAAATTTGAATCCACATAAATCAGTGCCAAACTGTTAACAACCCCATGTGATCCAGTTCATGTAATAATACTCCACAGTCCACACAAAACAGATTCAGAGATCCATCATATGTTACTTTTCTCCTTCTCTTCCATGCCTTTAAAATATTAGAAATGTGTGGGGTTTTTTGTGCATGCATTTTTACACCTTGCAAACTTTTGTTTGTGTATGATGCATGAATGACGGTTCAAAGGGCTGAATGTAAATTGATAATAGGCTGTGTGTCGCAAACCGCGGATTCTTAGATTCCTAATTGTGCTTTACACATGTCCAAACGATGCTCCTAAAAACCAAATAATACAGGCATATTCCACATTGTAATCTGAAAATGCTGTTTACATGACCCATATTCCAATTTAGAGTATAGTTGTACACAAATAAATGAAATATAAGTTTCCATGTAAACATAGTCAATGAAGCGCCAATACGTTATATTTATGGTGTACTCTTTCACACACAGAACTGAAATTAGTTTAAACTTCGCATGTTTTCAAGGAGTTGAAAATGCATGCACGTTCATAGTTAGATCAGGGCAAAAACAGATGCTTTATGACAACTTTTTTTATATATTTGCAGACAGATGTAGTAACTTGCATTTGGTTTCTCTCGTGTTCCCCAGAAAAACTTGGAAAAAGACGGAGACTCAGAAGTTCCAACAAAAGAGACTCAAGACTATGCCAGTCCAGAAGCAGTCGAGAACCTGCCAGAAAATAACAAGCAGGAAGAGATGATCACTGAGTCAGCAGATGTTTCTATGGAGGATGATGACAGAGCAGGAGACTCAGAAATGCAGTCTAAAGAAGGCCCGAGTCCTAACATCTCTGGCTCCTCAGATTTGGTGTCAGGGACTCCCCAGAAACCCAACAGTCGCCGTCAGTCCTTTATCACCCTGGAGAAGTATGCTGACAGAAAGCCTGCCAGCCCCAGCAGTGCGTCCACGTTCACAGGTCCCCTCGTAAAGACCTCCAGTAGTCAAGAACGCTCTAAAACCAACAAGAGGTCATCTTCCCGGGCTTCCCGGACATCCACTCATCCGAATTCTCAGGATTCACAGTCCTCTCAGACACGAAAAAGAGACTCACACTGTCCTGTGCAAAATGCCATTGAGTCTCCTGTAAGACCAAAAGACTCTGGGATAAAAAGTGAGCCAGTAAGGCTGACTGAGAGACTTCCCAGTGACCCAACAGAGGACGAGGACATTATCCCGGACACACAGACTGAATTAGAGGCCAAGGAAAGTCCAACAATGTCCTCATTAGAGGAAATTAAACCTTCAAGCGAGGAAGAGGAATTTGAGCAGAGTCTGGATGATTCTCAATCCTCTGGTACCCAGACTTCTTCAGGTGAACGCAGGCGGCCTGGACGCCCGCGAGTCAAGCATCTGCTGCCTGGAGAGGACGCAGATGAACGGGAAGACAAATATAAAGTGTTGAAAAGGAGACGATCTGGAGGGGAACCTAAAAGTGATTCTTTAAACTCATCACAAACCAGACCAAACACGAGAAGTAAGCTGGCTGCTGAGGAGGAGAACAGCAGAGTACGAACGAGGGCTCGGAGCGAGTCGAGCCAAACCAACTCTCGGGGTGGGGCGCACAAGAAGATCAGACTGTACAGCAATTCACAAGACTTTCTCGAGAAACCTGAACCCAGAAGGAGAAGCACCAGAGAGAACGAGTCCAGCCAAACTGAATCACAGTCAGGTACTCAGTCTGATCACGAAAGCCAGTCACAGGGTAGGCAGAGACGGCAGAGCAGAGCATCATTGGAGGAGGCTGGAATGAAGAAAAAGGTTTCGCCTGAAAAGATGGAGTCCAGCCAAACTACCACATATGAGGCCGATAAGGATGATAAGCCAAAGAAAGATTCTCAGGTGATTGCTTCCTCCTCTCAAACTGGTGGCAAGTCCCAAGAGTTTGAGATTGTAAAACAGGCCAGCAAAGATGCTGATAAACCGAATGAAGATTCTCAAATGATCACTCTTTCCCCTCAAACAGGTAGCAAATCCCAAGAGTCTGAGATTGTAAAACAGGCTGACAAAGACGCTGATAAACTGAAGGAAGATTCTCAGGTGATCACTCCTTCCCATCAGACGGACAGCAAATCCCAGGAGTTTGATATTGTAGATCAGGCTGAAAAAGATGCTGATAAGGTTAAGGAAGTTTCTCATATTGTCTCTTCTCCTCAAAAAGGTGACCAATCCCAAGAGGTTGAGTTTTTAGAAATGACCGACAAGGAAAAAAAACATTCTCCGATAGCTGCTTCCCCTCCAATGAACGAGTCCCAAGATAGATCCAGCATGACAAAAAAGTTGTTGAATGAATCAGAGGTAAAAAACAAACTCAAGACAAGTGTAGACACAGATGACAACCTTAGTCAAGAGGACTCTCAAGTGATCACACCCTCGTCTTCTGATGGACAGTCTCGGCGTAGATCCAGAAGAAGCAAGGCATTATCTGAAACAGCAGAGTCTGAAGATAAAAGTACAAATAAGGATTCATTAGGAAAGACCAGGTCTAATTCGCAGGCAGCCTTGACAACTGATAGTCAGGAGGAGGCTAAAGTTGGAGGTAGGACCAGAAGGAGCAAGGCACAAGAAGATTTGTCAAAGTCAAGTCAAAGCCAAACCCCAGAGAGTTCTCAATCATTAGATACTGCAGGAACAACAGAGTCCTCTCAAGGTAGAGGCAGATACTCGAGACGAAGATCTTCTCAAGTGTTAGGGGCCAGTTTAGAGTCCTCAGAGTCTGAATCCTCGGAGGCCAAAGAAAGCCCCTCTGTGCCCAAAAAGAGAGGGAGGAAACCTCGAGCGTCTCTTCCAAGTCCTCTCACAGTTGACTCTAAAGAAGGCAAAATTAATAAAAATATAGCAAAGGATGATTCTGACTCTTCTCAAAAGATAGATTCTCAAAGCATAGAAAAAGATTTAGAGGATTCACAGGAAACTCAGGATTTGCAGGATTCTGAATCGCTCCAGGTTTCAGGCAAAACTGAGGCGCAAAGCAATGAAGAATCACCAATGGAGGTAGAAGCTGATGCTGTTGTAGATAAAACTGACAACTTGAAGATGAACGAGTCGCTCATTGACTCGCCTCGCAAGGAGCAAACACAAAAAGACTCAAACATTGAGAATACCTCTTGTCAGAAAAGTGACACTGGGGACATGGCATCTGCTGAAATGCTTGAATCAGATGCAGTCAGTACAGAGCAGATTCAGGAAAAGCTGCCCTCTGACTTGTCTTTATCTGTTGAGGACGCACTGGTGCCTCCTGATGAGACAACAGAGAAACTTCAGGTTTCAGAGTCATCAGAGGAGAAAGCTGAAGAGATGGCTGGTGACAGTGTTTCAGAAAAACTAAACGATTCAGATTCAGATCACCAAGAACATCTGGTGGAACCAGTAGAGGATGCAGCTGAAGGCGGTCACAGTACCTCCTTTGAACAAGACCACATGGAGTGTCCAATCGTCAAAGATGATCTCAGGAAGGAGGAAGAACAATCTGCCTCCAACGAAGGGGAGTTGACAAACCAGCATACAGAGGCCATCGCCGAGGATGACGCTTCATCTCTAAAGGAGAGTGATAAAGATGACAAAACCCTTGTTGCGGAGTGTCAAAACGAAGACGAAACTCAGACCGCCAACACTGAAAGTGCTGTTGTCCAAAATTTGGATTCTGCTCTGGCTGATGCTTCAGTGTCATCAGAACCAACAAGCAAAGACGCTTTTGCAGATTCTCCGGTAAAGCAGAAGGACTTGGAGGCAGTAATGGCCACAGATGTCGGCCAAAGCCCCAGCAGTGGCAGGACCAAGGGTACCTGGTCTCCTTCAGCATCTCCATCAACCAGTATTCTGAAGAAGGGCTTGAAGAGACCACTTGAGGAGGAGACGCCCTCACCTCTTGTCAAAGTAAGTAAGCACCTCATTTTAATTTGTTTTTGGGTACCCAAGTTCCCTCTAAAAGTGTTTATCTCCTTTGAACTTTGCAGTCCAGACGTGTATCCTTTGCTGATCCAATCCAACATCAGGAAACAGCAGATGATATTGATCGTCGCAGCCCTGCTGTCAGAACCAGCTCCCCCAGAAGATCCAAAGTTAGCAGTATCCCACAGCCGAAGGTACGACTGAGGCCATTGATGACCTTGATTACCTTATTTCTGATTAACATGAACCAAACTTTCTCTTTGGAAAATGGTCTGACTGATCTAACTAACATCTTTTTTTTCCTTTCTTTAGTATGTCACAACTCCTACAAAAGGTCTACTGATCCTGAGTCCCAGAAATCTGCACAGTCCAGGTTACAAGAGCTCCAAGAAATGCCTGGTACGCACACAACTGAAGAATCAGCCCTTCTGCCCACAACTCCAGTGATCGCTCTCTTTATGGATCTGCTTTGGTTTCTATGGAAGCCCTAAGCGGCCGTTTTCCAGAGATAAGAATAATATCTCGAGTTAATGAAACTGTTTTCCTGAGAGAGCGACACATAGTTCGTAGTTTTGAATTGAGAGCCTTTGAGTTGCGTCGACACAGTTTTTTTAACATGGAGGCAGCAACATAGTGCAGCTTTTGATTCAGTAAAAGGATAATAGTCCTAATTGTAGATGTGACTCTTTTTTTTCTTGCCCTCAGATTTCAGAAATGAGCCAGGAGCCGCGTCCTGTCCCCAGAGACTGTATCTTCCCCGCCCTGGTCGGCTGCTCTACACCTGTAGAGGCTGTGCTGCCTCAGATATCCTCCAACATGTGGTGAGTACAGCAGAGTTTAGAAAAGAAAAATACTTTGCACAATGAGTCAGATTTAAAAAGTCTTGTCTTATTTGATGAATTTAATTGTTACTGCGGTTGATTTTCGTCACAGGTCTCGTGGGTTTGGACAGCTTGTTCGAGCCCGAAACATCAAAACGGTCGGTGACCTCAGCGCTCTGACTCCCAGTGAAATCAAGACTTTGCCAATTCGCTCGCCAAAGGTCTCCAATGTCAAAAAGGCACTAAAAATCTATGAACAGCAGGTATGCTGGAGGGATAGAGGGCTGCACAGATGCAAACTATCACATGCATTTTACAGAAATATATAAAGGTCTAACTTCATGACACTTTTTGTACTTGACATGTCGACGATTCTCTTGTAGCGTAAAGGACGGGGTGGTGACGAGTTAAAGAGTTTTGATGAAACGGAGATGATGACCTCCGAACTGGAGGACAGCAGTGCTCCTCAAAACCAGGATGAGGAGGATAAGACCTCAGGAGAGACTCTAGGTGTGTAAAAACTCTATTTAAGGAGGCTTGCAGCTTTTTTTGTTTTGTTTTGTTTTAAAAGATGACAAAAATGATGTCCAATGCTGTGACAGCTTAATGCTGGTATTTTGCTTACTTGCAGAGTGTTAGATGAAAAGATCAATACGTCACTCATTGGTAATTGCATGAAGCTAGAGACGGTTAACTTAGCATAAAGACTAAAAACACAAGCAGAAACAGTTTAAAGGTTAAAGGTGGTTAAAGTTTAAAGCCACCAATTTGTTTTTTTGTTTGTTTTTTTTTGGAGGATTTTGCCGGCCGTTTCCCGTTGTTTCCAGTCTTTATGCTAAGCTAACTATCTTCTTAAAGTTTGTAAAAGTAATGCTTTTCCTAATAGTTGATAGATATACATTATTTTACTGTTTTATTTCACTTACTTATTGTTATTATTTCTTCTAATTGAGTCATCTTGTGCGTGTGTATGCATTGGCAGATATGTATATATGTAAGTATGCATACATATATGCATGTCCTTATGTGTATATGTAGGTGTATGCATACATTTCATTATAGTTGCTTTTAGTTTTTGACGGCACATTGTGGTTTTGCTTGAAAAGCACTTTACAAATGTATTATTATTATATTATTATTATTATTAAGCGTCATCTTTGTATTTGCAGCAACAGCGCTGATGGACGAGCCCGTTCCTGCAGATGGGAGGACGGAGCAAGACGTCACCGGGAATCAGACGCCGGCCGCAGAGCGGAGAGCTGAAGGAGCGCTGCACCCGGAGGCGCTGCCGTCAGAGCTGGAGGCCCTCAGCTGTAGGATGACGCCACAGGAGCTCGGTTACTGCTCCCCGCAGCAGCTGCTTCAGATGCACGATCAGTTGGGAGGCATGATGAGGCAGGTGGTCGTCGAGCTGCAGACACGTCTCTGCCAGACGGACGGAAAACCCTGAAGAGACGACGCTCCTGATGGATCAGACGGATACACAGGTGTTAAAATGCACATTAAAAGACCTCAGCTCATTTTTCTTTGCTTCAGGTGTTTTTAATAAATACTCGCAGCACTTTTGGTCATCTGTAGCTTCAGCTGTTGGCTAGTTAAAATGATTTTAAGAAACACTCAAAGGGAAGCACAGTCACACTTTCTAAACTGTGTGAAAAGACAATTTTAATAGTTGTAGTCTTGACATGGACGGTATTTTCCTACTCTCCTATATCGACTAATAAAGGACTGATGTTTGACTACAGATGTAGAAGAAATATAATTCTCTCCACTTCCTGTTCAGTTTTGTACATATGCTTTCTCTAATGTCGTTTAAATTTCCCCATGTGCCTGTTTTTATGTTTACAATCCCACTCATCAGTGCTCTTGTATATTTTGTAGTATTTTTTAGTTTGTAAGCCTTTTCTGTCCTTTACTTTTAACATCTTATTGCATTTTTTTAAAATCCTGACTATAGATGGTAGTGGACAGTCTACACTTGATGTGGTTTTAAATTCCTCAATAAAAGGCAGAACTTTTAATGAATTTTTGAAGTTCAATTAGAAACTTTCTGCCTCTGTGCCAGCTATAACTGTGGCCTGAGGCGTTCTGTTTTTGGGTTGTCCATCTGTCCGTACACACGTCCCATTCTTGTGAACACGATATCTCAAGAAGGCCTTGAGGGAACTTCTTGTGTATATAAAAACAATATCTTGTGTGTGTAACAATAATATGGGCTATAGCTTTGTGTCTTCCAAAGGTACAGTTTATAAGCAGTGTTGTAGTCAAGTCTATCTAAACAGAGACCAAAAAATACTGGGACTGACTCAAGACCAAGACCAGTCTGAGTCCCTCGCTGCACGACACACACAATGATAAAATTTGGAACATGCAACCCATAGATGCTCCTTAAATTTAAAATCCAGATTTCATAAAAATGCTGAAGAAAGCTGCTGCTGTATTTCCTGTTTCCGAGCGGACGAGACCGAGTAAAAATGTGGTAGAGTTGAGTTCTTGAGACGATTGCTACAACACTGCTTACGAGTATGAAATACCCTCTATGTTTTATCGGAAACTGTTTGGTTGAGGAATATTTCACTCTAAAAAGTTTAATTTTGGGAGATCTTTATTTGACTTGTCTGAAATTACAAATCTGGTTTCAGTAATCAGTTCAGGGTTTCAGTGAAACCTGTATTTTCTCCTGGAGAGTCCATCCTGTAGCACTGAACTCTGAACAGCGTCTCTTTGTGCTTTGGATTTGTGCTTCATGAAAACGCTGAAATACCTGTTTGAGGTGTGAAGTCACTGCAGGGCAACATGTGCAGTGACCTCAAGACTCCAAAATGTGTTTCAGTGATATTGCTTCATTGCTGCTCAGTATTTTTGAAATGTTTTGTATGTGTAACAGTACTACATATATTCTCATTCTGTATATAAGAAATTTCCTAAAATCCTAGAAATATCCTAAAATCTGAGAAGCAGCTTAAAATTTAAGAAATGTCTTAAAATGTCCTAAAATATAACAAACATCCTAGAATCAAACAAATGACCAAAAATCCTTTAGATATCCTCACATTCGAGAAACATCCCAAAATCTGAGAAATGACCTAAAATTAGAGAAACATCCAAAAATCTGAGAATGAACTAAAATTCTAGAAACGTCCTCAAGTATTAGAAACTTAGTAAAATCTGAATCTGAGAAATGTCCAGTAATCCCAGAAATGACCTAAAATCCTACAAATACCCTCAGATTCTAGAAATGTCCCAAAATTCGAGAATCATCGTAAAGTCTGAGAAATATCCTCAAATCCTGGAAATAAACATACTAAAATCAAACAAATGACCAAAAATCCTACAAATATCCTAAAATTAGAGAAACATCCTTAAATCTGAGAAATGTCCTAAAATGCTAGAGACGTCCTATAACATGAGAAACTTTGTAAAATCTGAGAAATGTCCTACAATCCTGAAAATGTCTTAAATCCTAGAAATGTCCCAAAATCTTTAAATCCTGGAAATGTCTTAAATCCTTGGAAGGTCTTTAAGTCTGATAAATGTCCTAAAATCCTACAAATATCCTCAAATTCAAGAACTGTCCCAAAATCTGAGAAACATCCTACAATTTGAGACAGGTCCTAAAATCCTCTAAATGTCCTAAATGTGTAACAGTACTGCAGATCCTCTCAGACATACTTGCATGTGTACAGTCTTTTCCTCGTGGTGACCTCAGTGTAAGGTCCCTCTGAGCGGGAGCATCACTCAGTTTGATAAAATCACATGAATCTGTGATCTCTGTGAGGATCTTGGCTGAGAGCCTGGAAATGTAAATGGAAAAACAGTAATGATAATATAATACAATGTGACAGAAGGTGCCACGGACTCCTCCCGCGGTTCGCTGTGCGGCGCGGCGGCCTGATAAGCAGCCTCCTCTTTGGCTCGCTGTGGAAGTAATTATCTGATTATTCCTGCAGAGAGCTGCCAGAGGCTGCGTTGCATTTCCACAGTTTATTGAGATGAGTTCGGACTCAGCGTGCAAGCGTAGCAGAACCGGCTCCAGCTCGGCTGGACGATGACCAGGACGAGAACCGGCTCCAGCAGAACAGCTCCACTGCGGGACGAGAGCGGCCGCACAGCGCCGAGGAGAGGGGACGACAACGCAGAGAGGTAAGACACGCAGATCCCCGCACACCGGGACACGCTGAGGCATTTAACCTGCGCCGAGACGCGTCTGTGCCAGAGTTATCAGTCCTGACGCAACTGTTGAAACCGGATCTTTTCTTGTGCTGCAGTCAGACGCCTTTCACAAGCTGTTGGGGTCTTTGAAACCTGAGCAAAATGGTTTGGGAAACAGGGGGGGGGGGGCAAGGAAATGTCCCACAAACGGCATGAAATTAGTTAAAGGTGACGAGAAAATGACCTAAAATGACCTTTTTGAAAAACTGAGGATTTTTAGAAAATCATCGAAAAAAAAGGAGAAAATTTCGCAGATAATTGTATTTATTATCATTTTATATTTAGAATCATTTTACAGAATAAAATCGGTAGAATAAATTCTTTTTCAGCAATTTTTAGGTAATTTTATTATTCTCTCTCTCTCTCTCTCTCTCTCTCTCTCTCTTTTTAAAAAAACCTTTATTAGTTTATTTTCAGGTGTTTTTTAATAACTTTTTTGCTTTTTTTGGACCATGTCTTTGTAAGTTGCTCATTGCCTTCTCCCCATGTTTTTAAGAGATATCAAACCAATTTGCTCAGGTTTTACAGGTTTAAACTGTTAAATTATTGTGTGTGTGGATCAATATGTTGACGTGCACCATCATCTCGCTGAGTGGTTTAGCAGTTTTACAAACATCCAGATTTTTAAATGCAGAAAATGAATCAAATTGATTGGAAAACACTCTGCATTCATTTATTTTTGAGGCTGATTTTGTTTTTTTCTTAACACGAGTGAATTCGTTGTCTTTGGCGAATCACTCTTTCTGTAAATTCTATGTAAAAAAGACTTGCCAGCAGCGGCGTGATGTGTCTTATTTCAGATAAATTTCCTGAAATATACAAACTATTAACATGTGAAATTTTTAATGTCATTGTAATTTTCTCCTCCCCACTGCAGACTTTTTCAGAATTTTACTTGTTGCAAGAACTATTTTAATTTAAAGCTTGAATAGGAGACCAGTTTACGGCAAGAAAAGGGCAATAAGAGGTTAATGATTCAAACAAGTTCTAACTCTGTCTGAAAGAACTCAGGACAAAGGACAGTTGTCACCCCTAAAACATGCAGAAAACCCAACATGTGCGCACTCCCAAGCACAACAAGAAATCAATAAATCTGATTTAACGTGTTGAATTGACCATGTATATATTAATGAAAGGGCTTAACGGGCTCAAGAGCAGACGTCATTAGTATCGGGGACTCTGGTTTAAACCTGTGAAATGTTAAATGTCAGATTAACACGATGACACAGCGAAGAGACACAAAATGACAAGAGGACACAAAATAACCACAAAAACACACAAAGTTATGACAAAAAAAGTAAAACAACCACAAGGAGACAAAAAACAGCTGTAGAGAGACACAAAACAACCACAAGGAGACAAAAAATAACTGTAGAGAGACACAAAACAGCAACAAAGAGGCACAAAACAACTACAGGGAGACACAAAACAGCAACAAAGAGACACAAAACAGCAACAAAGAGACACAAAACAACCACAAGGAAACAAAAAACAACTATAGAGAGACACAAAACCAACAAAGAGACAGAAACAACCACAGGGAGACACATAACAACCTAAGAGACAAAAAACAACTGTAGAGAGACACAGAATGATCTCCATAAGACACAAATTTACCTCAGAGACCCAAAAAAGCACAAACTCCCCACCTCCTACAAGCAAAAACAACCATAAATAGACACAAAAAGACTACAAAGAGATGCAAAACAACCACAAATAGACACTTAATGGCTACAGAGACATAATATTACCTCAATAAGACACAAATTTACCTCAGAGACCCAAAAGACTACTACTATATGTGCATATATCCATTCTATCTCTATAATATCATACTGATGTATGCACTTTCTTTTAACAACCAGCTGTTGTTGCAGGAAGAGAGGAGATGCTGACTCAGCTGGTTTTGGGATGGACTGCCTTGCTCAGCGGCCTCCAGCCGGCTGCCGCTTCTGTCACGACCAGTGAGTACAAACATGAGACGCAGCATCGCGTCCAGCACAGGTGCAGCTGTGGTCGGTTGCCACTTGACAGATTGTGTTAATATTAAGAATATTAACCCTTTGAAGCCTGGATCGATGTCATTTTTCTGGGGCTGCATTCAGATGCCTTTCACTTCAAATTGAACACTGATAAGATTGATTTCTTTTTGAAAACACAGGATAAAAAGCAATGAGCAACTTGGCAAGAATGCCCCAGAATTTGCAAAATTTAGTAGAGGTAAAATGTCCAGAAAAATAATTATGATAATTACAAATTTAAAATTATGTGACAGAATTATTATTTTCAAGCGTTTTTTTTCTGAACATTTATTACATCTGTTTGTCTGTGTGTCTTTGTTTCTGTCTGTCTGTGTGTTTTTGTTTCTGCATGTCTGTCTGTGTAGGACTTCTGTCCAGCAGAGACAGCAGGTGGTCCCCTCGTAGATGTGAAGTCTTCGTCCCTCCTCCTCCTCCACCCCCTGCGTTCCCCACAGTCAAAAGGAAAGCAGAGCTGATGGTGATGATTTTTCTTTTTGGATAAGCAAATCCTAAAAAATGGCTAAAACATGTGCATGAACTTCAGACTAAATCATGCTGATTTGTGTTTAACTCTTCAGGTTGATATCACAGAAGACATCACAGGAGCCAAAGGAGAAAAGGTACGACAGACCTCCCTTTCTTTGCTTTTGTTTTTAGAACCATAAAACAAGAAATGTGATTTTTTTATGAGTATTTTAAAGCATAGAATTAAAAAAATGAAGTGTAATAAATTACTTTTCCAGACTCCTTCCCTGTCACAGTATTTCATATAATGACTGTGTTTTATTAGCTGTATACAGCAAACTTGATGGTGTTTATGTTTAAAGGGCTGCAGAGGACCCAGAGGACCAAAGGTACAACGTAACACACTGTTTATAATAGAAGCTAGAGGGGATCTTAATAAACAAACACTCATACACATGCACACACACACATTTGCACAAATGCATTTAACCCCTTTTTGCTGAATGTGCAAAATGAATAAAATTCAGTTTCTCAGACCTATAAACTGACTGCATCAGCAAAAGGTCCTTAAAAAAATGTGTGTATTTTAGGGCCAACCTGGTGTGATGGGTCCAGAGGCAGAACCTGGAATACAAGGAGCCATGGGACAGCCAGGTCAAAAGGTCACTGCGAGACTCTGCATGTCTGTTAACCCTTTGAAACCTAAGCAAATTGTTTTGATTTCTTTAAAAAAATAGAGGATCCGTTAAAGAACAACTTAAAATTAGCCAACAATCTGTAAAAAATAATGAGAAAATTACCTTAAAACAAGCAAAAAAACCCCAACCCCAATATATGTATACAGTATACATTTTTTTTCTGTAACATACTTTTAGTTAATATATATATATATATATATATATGTATATATATATAATTAATTAATATCGTTTTTCTGGACTTTCCCCCTAATTTTTTATTATTAATGCTATGATTAATGATATTATTAATTTTATTTATTTGTATTATTATTATTATTATTTTAAATTTTCCCTTAAAAAAACAACAACTTTATTTTCAGGTCATTTACTTGTCATCTTTTACTTATTTCTTGCAATTTGCTTGACAATTCTTGCTAAGTTGCTTATTCCTTTATGTTTTTGATAAAAACCAAACCGATTTGCTTCAAAGGCTTTAAAGGGTTAACCCAACTATCATCTTTGGTACTGAGTGATTTTCTTAATCTTAAGATATATTTTCTTCTGCACCTCTGTAATATCGTATCGTGAACATTAGACGTGGCAAAACTGTGTATTTACATGAATTTGTATAATTGAAGGGTTTTAATAAAACACTTTATGTGATTTGTTTCTGCAGGGGGAGAAGGGCAACAGAGGCTGGAGGGGTCTGTATGGAGACATAGGAACTCCCGGGATGATAAAGGTACACTGCCGCTTCATGCTTTATGTCTTTATTGACTCATAAATTAGGAACGTTAGAGTCGTCATCTCTACATACAGGCGGTTATTAACACATTATGACAGAAAAATTATATAAATATATTTAGCATTGACCTGATGCATTGTTTACTTTTTGTCCATCTTGTGCATTATAATGATTTTTGTCTTTTTTTGTGATTTTATTGCAGATTATTATTCTCATGTTGTTATCATTAATCATGTGTACAGCTTGTTTTGTTTTTTTTGCACTGTTGCTGTCCTTTTCATATCATTCTCATTGTTATAATGAAATTTTCTGTGCATTTCTTATGCATATTTTAAAATTTCCTACTGTACTTTTTAACTATACTACTCCACTGACTTTTTTATTTTTACAGTAATACCATGAAACAAACAGAGGCAGCTTTATTTATCTAGCACATTTGTACAACAGGGCGATTTAAAGTGCTTTACAGAGCAATAAAATTTGAATTTAATAGAGGACACATTTACAATAAAAGAGTAAAGAGATGACATACGAAAGGTAAAATTAATTATTACATAATTTAAGAAATTCGAAAGAAAAATCATCATTTAAAATCAGCAAAAGTGCAGACAAGAGGTACAAAGATACATTGATATTATGGCTGTTTATTATAAAACTAATGTGTGTGTGTGTGTGTGTGTGTGTGTGTGTGTGTGTGTGTGTGTGTGTGTGCATTTACAGGGCAGCAAAGGCCGTAAAGGATTCAGGGTAAGTGACAATGTGCTGCATGTCTTCTTTTTTTTTTTGTTTTACACTCTTTAAACACCACTGGCTTTCCTAAAGAGCAGCTCTCGCAGTGTAATTTATTACTTTTATCTTATTTCTTTCTGTCTCTCTGTCCATCAGGGTGATAAAGGTGTGAAAGGAAACAGAGGTACCTAGGGGAGAAAAGGTGAGGGTAAATATTTATTTTAATTTGCTGTTGCTAGAAATGTGACATTTTCATAGAAATGACTGCTCTGTGTGTGTGTGTTTGTGTGTGTGTGTGTGTGTGTGTGTGTGTGTGTGTGTGTGTGTGTGTCTTCAGGGTGAACGCGGTGTCCCTGCAGCAGCAGGAGAGAAGGTACAAGATCAGCTGAAACATCAAAATATTAATGAATGAACCTCAATCAATCTCAATAACAAATATTAAAGCCACTTAAACTTAAAAATCACGTTTGATAAATGTAGGAAGAAGTACACACTTATTTATTCCTCCCCCTGTACGACGACTTCCCAAATTTTATATACAACCTGCTACAATATGGTCAGCTAACTATCCCAGTTATATATACAACCCAAAACAATATAAACCCAAACTAATAAAAAGTATATAACCACAAATGAAAAGGCTCGCTGTTCTGTGCTTCCAGGGCGACCCGGTCAGTGGGGCGATGCAGGGCAGAGAGGTGAACAAGGACCGAGAGGAGACCCAGGAGGCAGAGGAGCCGCGGTGTGTATAAACACTAGATGCATACAAATAGATTTACACAGAGAGCGCACTGAACTCACAGTCTCGTCTATGTTAATTCATCTGTTTTAGTTTGTCGTTTAAACTTTTAATTTATTCTGTCTTGATAATGTTTCATTCTATTATTAGTAATACTATTTCTGTGTTTACTGCTTATAGTCTTTGAATAGTATTTACTCTTATTGGTGTAGGTTGTTATTGTTATTTTTGTTTGTAATTGTTTTGCTCTTTTGTCTGGCCTTAATTCAGTGTTGTTGTTTGATTCTTATGATTATGTTTTTGCAAGAAACCCCTTTTGCCTTTTTCTGATTTGCCTTGTTTGTCAAAGGACTTTGTAAACTCTGTTTTTAAAGAAAGAAATTATTAATAAAAATATAATTTAATAATAATAATAATAACAATAACAATAACAATAACAAACAATAACAATAACAATAACAATAACAACAACAACAACAATAATAATAATAACAACAATATTTTATTAATTAATTTAAATAAATAATTACATTTTAAATAAATTGTAATTATTGTTATTTTTATTAAATTGTTATTATTATTTATTATTTCTAATAATAATACAAAACAATGATATAATTAATACTACTAATAATATTAATAATAATACCTTCGCAGTTATACTGCAGTAACTCAGCAGTACTGCATCTTGATTATGATTTATATTTAATCACTTGTTAAACAACTTATGCTGATACTTATAATAAAATAAATAAATCATTGCTTGCAGGGGTTGAAGGGATCTCGTGGACCTCCAGGAAGGCCGGGTCATCCTGGTCCTGCAGGACTGTCAGGTCTGACCGGGGAACCTGGACTACCTGGACAAGGTGGATACAAGTTCTGCTAATAAACACAAATCAGAGCAGGGCATTTCATAGATTTTGCTTAGTCAAGTTTACTCTGAATCTTGGTGTGAGTCACAATCAGTTAGTGAGAAAGAACAGAATATCTGTCAAAAGGAGAATTTTGGAGAAACAGGACAGTAAATATGCCAAAAATATGTCGTCACACTGATGGTGTGTGTCGTGTTGTGTTGTAGTGTACGTCCTGCCAGGCCTGCAGGGAGACACAGGAAACAGAGGACCTCCATCTGAATGTAACTGTTCACAGGTTCAAACCCCAAAACGACTGCTGAACAGAGTTCACACGGTCAGTGACACACACACACACACACACACACACACGCACACACACGCACACACATGCACACACAATTCATGGGGGAAATGGGAGTGTTATATTTGAAGAACACCTTGAGGGATTCACTTCAAATTTGGCACAAATATCCAACTGGACTCAAGAATGAACTGATTAAATTAAAATTGAATTAAATTTGATGGTCAAAGGTCAAGATCACTGTGAGCTCAAAAAAACATGTTTGTGGACATAATTCAGGAATGAATATGCTAATTATGGCAAAGTTCACACAAACATCTAACAGGATAAAAATGACGCAGTGCTGAGATTTTATATCCAAAAAGTCAAAGGTCAAATTCACTTTTACATCTGCTGATTGCGGAGGTCTTCTGTGTGTGAAACGTCCATGTTTTCACAGACACGTATGTAAACTGTAAGAGAAACTTGACTGCTGTGTGGAGGCATATAACCACGTGGCAGTTTTGTTACAAACCAGACTTACATGTGTCTTTCTCCAGATCTTTATTGCAGACGGAGAGAGACAGATGAGGAGGCTGCGGGGGGAGAACGTGATGGTGCTGCGGACCGACAGAAAAGCTTTGTACATCTACTCTGAGTCTCAATGGATCAACGTACTGGTAACTACTGGTAAAGACCCATAAAAAAAATACAAAACATGCTACCTTTAGTTAGATGTAATAGTTGGTGTATCAATGGCTGGCGCGAAGGACTTTTTGATTAAATTATGCCAGTGACAGCACTTTGCTGCATGTCATCCTCACTCCCTCTCTCAACCCCATTTCCTGTCATCTCTCTTGCTGTCCTATCAAATAAAGGCCATAAAAGCAAAAAAAAACAATTAAAATTAAAATTAAAGCTGCAAGCAGCGATGAAAGGGCTCTCGCACCCCCATGTATGTCGGGGTACTGGTGAACTCCAGCTAAAGCGGTTGTTTATTTGTGAGTAAGTTGGATAATGCACGCAGAGAGTTTGGACCCTGGAGTGAGCTATTTTACATGGTGTAGTACTTCCAGCGACCACAAGGTGGCACTGGAGGGCACATAAATTCCGCGCTATCATGGCTAGTGAATATTGTCATACAGATGTGTTCAGGGGGGTCCCTTATCAAACCTATGAAGTTTCAAACAGATTGGACGATTAATACAATAACGTTACAGTAATTTCCTGTTTTATGGCAAAACATCAAAGTTCTACGCTGCGCCACGGGAAGACGGTGAAAGTCCTGAGCTGACCTTTGATAACTTTTCATCACCAAGGGGTTAAGTTTGGACACACCAAATCTGAAATTGATCGGATTAACCCTGTAGGATGGGTTCGTGAAAGTACGAGGCCGGAAATCGCCAAAAATGAGCACAAAATTCAAAATGGCTGACTTACTGTTGGGTTTGGGGGGTAGGTCCCCAGAGGCTTTATTGTGCGTCTGGGCATGATGCATAAGTGTACCAAATTTCGTAATTGTAGGTGAAACTGGCCATTGGGAAAACACGCTGTGGAGCCATTTTGCCACTCCTATTTCTGAAACAACCAAAATATCAAATTTTTCGCGAGGCCGGACATGCGTTTTAAGTTTCATGAGTTTTTGGGCATGTTTAGACCTTAAAAAATGCGATTCATTTGGAGAAAAAACAATAATAATTCCTTGCATTCCAAGAGGGTCCTTGCACCATTTGGTGCCTGGGCCCTAATGAAGTTATGCACAAAAGTATCATGCAATCAGATTTAATATAGTATGTGGGAAACAAAAAAGAAATCTGAACGCACTCAAGTTCAGACGAGTTACTGGTGATCTTTGAATAATTGAGTCTACAGTCCTGCATATCTCCTCATTAATTGATTTGAGTTGTATTCGCTTGTGGGGTTCACCAGTCACACTAATGTTCACACGACGGTGGAGCGGGCAGGGCGACTGTGAAGTTATCAGAATGAAAATGAAAATATTACCTGCAATGACTACATTATACTCAGTACCTCTTCCTCTTTATGTCTTCATGTTGCTACCTGATTGGACCAGGAGGACCTCAGACCCTGACCCCCCTACTCCATTTAACCCTTTGAAACCTGAGCAGATTGGCTTGATTTCTTTCAAAACATGGGGAATGACCCAAATATCAGCAAAAACATAAAAAATACAAGAAAATTAGCAATTTTTTTCAAGGGGAAAAAGTAAGAGAGAACCCAAAGAAACTGACCTGAAAAATGTGCTTATAAAATAAAAAGAATTCTTTAAAAAAAAAAAAAAAAATTAATGATGAGAAGTATACATTGTTTTCCCTAGATTTTAAAAAAAAAGTTTTCGAAATTCACTAAATTCTTTCAATATGTGGTACCTGCAAAGTTGCTCCTTGCCTTCTTTTCCATTTTTTTTTTTAAAAAAGAGAAAAATCAAATCAACCTGCTCAGATTTTATGGGCTTAATTACTTGTGAGCGCAGCACAAAAAAAGTGATAAAAGTGATGTCAATTTAGGTTTCAGAGTGTTAATTCAGGCTAAAGTGCCCTTGAGCAAGATGCTTAACTTCGACTGCTCAGACTGTTATTATACTGGAAAATTTCCAGATGTGAATGAGTGTCCCTACTCTCTGTCTTAGATTTATTTATTTATTTATTAGTTTATTTTTTTAAATTTTCTTTTTATTTGACTTAAAAAAAAACCTCTCAGATTCATTCATTTATTTATTTGTTGTTTATTTATTTATTTATTTATTTATTTGTGACTTTAACAAAAACACAGATTTTCTACCCAACACTTACACTTATCATGCCACTGTACTGCAGATATGGTACAATTGCATTTCTTTTTTCTCCCCTACTTTCATTTTTTTCTTCATTATTTTTGTTAAAGAAGAAAGCAGATATTTACTTCTTCCATATCCACATATGCTCTGTTACTTAAACATATACATGTGTACATGTGTACACATGTGTATTTAAATACTTGTGTATATCTGTCTATCCTAAGCTCTGTAAGTACACTTAATTATATACACAGTGACTGAGGGAGTGCACATTGCTACAGGTCCTTTCAAAAAACAGGACAGGGAGTTTAAGCAGTTTTGGGGTCATACAAAGTCTGCTTCCTCTCAGATTTATTATTACTGTACTGTATTTATTCTTCTTAACTTCAGCATTTCCCCTAATTTGATAATACATGCATGCACACTTAAACATTTAATTTTGACCTGAAGAAAATCCAAGTAGGATCAAAAAGTTGTCTGAAATAAACTTGTGTGGCATGGAGTAAGTGTGCACGTGTTACCTTTTTCCTCTTATATTTTGAATATTGGTATGAATTCACATGAGCTGAGTAGCTGACCCATCTTAGTGTTTTATTCACAGACTGTATATCTTATGACATAAAGTGCACCCACCTAATGCCCCTGCCCCCAAAATCTGTTACATGACTGTATCTCCCGGGATACAGAAACCATTAAAGGGTTAAAAATAGAGTAAATGTTTATTTAATTTCACCACTGGAGATAACCCAGGGGTCAGAAACCTTTGCCATCAAAAGAGACATTTTTTACCAAAAATAATTTTAAAAACCTGTCTGGGGCCACAAAACATATTTGAGCCTTATAGTTAATGTAACACAGCCTACTAAGTCTAAATATGGCTATCAGCATTATTTGTCTAAATAAGTATTTATTAATATGAGGCTACTCTACAGTGGGCTATTCATGATTTTTTGGTATTTTAACTTTCTAGCAGTTACAGCAAACAAATCTTTTTACACTCTGTTACATTCTCCATTTTCCTGAAACTTTTGGATTTGTAGTACACAACTAGAACTAGAACAATAAAAGTTATAATGTCAGAAGTTTATTATTGTAACAATAAAGTTTCACATTATGACGTCAGAAGTTTATTATTATAACAATAAAAGTTTCACGTTATAAAGTCAGAAGTTTATTATGATAACAATAAAAGTTTCACGTTATAACGTCAGAAGCTTATTATTATAACAAAAGTTTCACGTTATAACGTCAGAAGTTTATTATTATAACAATAAAGTTTCACGTTATAATGTCAGAAGTTTATTATTATAACAATAAAGTTTCACGTTATAACGTCAGAAGTTTGTTATTATAACAATAAAAGTTTCACGTTATAATGTCAGAAGTTTGTTATTATAACAATAAAAGTTTCATGTTGTAACGTCATAATGTATACTATTTGTCAGCAGAAATAGTAAAAAATGGCGTTTTGATTATTATATTGACTATAGGAAGTTGGACTTTCATCTCTTTGACCTTTAAACTGCAGTAAAAAGTGATATAGAGTCAATATAATCATCAAAATATCACTTTCACTGTCTATTTCTGCTGGCAAACAGTATAAATTATCACGTTATAACGTGAAACTTTTATTGTTATAACAATAAATGTATCACTTTATAAGGTGAAACTGATCCGTATTTTTATTGTAAAGTGGCAGCATGTGCACCAACACACACACACACACACACACACACACACACACACAGCAGGGGGCGAGCTTTCAGAGACACATCATAAAGTTAAGCAGCAGAAGAAGTCTGTAACGCCGCCGCTGCGCATCACCCGCTGACAGGTAGAGCCAGCAGCGACAGGTACGACGTTTGGTCGCTTAAAAGTAGTAAAAATACTTAAGTGAGAGCTTTTAACAGTCGTCAGTTATCTTCTTTAAAGTATTTTTCCGTCGGTTGACATGTTTTTCGTCGTGGATTTAAGTTAAATGACTTCTGGACTGTGTCGCTTTTGCCAAATCCGTCACATCGATTCAAACTGGTGAGTCCGTTTTTATTCGCGAATCGGTTTTTTGTGAGTGTTTTGTCCTGATTTCGGCTTTGATTTCTTTCACTAACACGGAAAAAGGACGACGAGCAATTTAACAAGAAATGGCCTGAAAAATATAGCAAGACATTAGGAAAAAAAAAAGTTGCAAAAAAACCCCAAACAAACAAACAAACAAAAAAAAAAACCCGCCGGAAAATAAGGTTAAAAAAAGGAAACGTAAAAAAAAAAAATAACCAAGAAACAAAAAACGATAAAATTACGTCAAAATTACGTCACGTTTTTCGTTTTTCTATAACATAATTGTCGTATATACGTATATATATATATATATATGTGTGAGTGTATATATATATATATATATATATATATATATATAATTAAGAGAATTATAAATATAGTTTTAGAGACATTTTCCCCCGCTTTTTGATAATATCTAATAATCTCTCCCAGCTAATTTTCAGACCATTTCCTTGTCGTCTTTTACTAGTGTTTTGCAGTTTTTTGGACATTTCTTGGCTCATTATGTTGCTCATTATGCTTTTTTTAGCTGTGTATTTTAAGAACGTACTGATGAAAGTGAAAACTGATGTTAACCCAGTTGTTGAAGGGTTGATATGATGTACAGTATGCTGTCAGGAGCGGGGCAGACATCAGAGGGCTTTTGCACAAAACTAGTGGATTAAGCGAGGATTTTCCAGGTATCCAGGCCTTGACTCTGTTGCATGAAAGCAGAAGCACATAAGTTACCATGGAGATTTATTCTGAGCAGCTCGCCTGCTCCTGACCAGGCTAACAGCTGGTCGTGTTTAATCCTGGTGCCTGATTTCTTCAGAAATAAATGTTTTATAATTATTTCATGGTCTTTTTGGCCTCTTTATTCTTGTTCATTGTAATAAGGCTGCTTTAAAATAGACTTCCACTTTGTAATTCATTAAAGTCGACCTGCTGTTATCATTTTCAGTATAAAGTTAAAGGTAACATGCACACTGAGGGAGATTTAAACCAGGACCAAACAGTTAAAAGTCAGCGCTCCTGTCCACAATACCACCTGTCCTCCTCATCATGTTACTGTCAGAAGTTCAGTGAATATGTAATATGTATCTGTAGGTTATTAATACATTTGTGGATATGATTAGAAATGGATAATCCTTATTCTATATTTAGTACGTTAAGTAAAAGCCCTATAGATATTTTTCCGTTAGAGATAGAAACATGAAGTTTTCTGTGCTAAGTGTCAAGACATGTGGCTACACGTCAAAATCAAAATTTTCAGTATCTGAAATGTGTCATACCTTAATTGATAGAAAAAGATGAAAAAAATCCCAATAATAATTTTAGCACTAATTTTTATGCTTAATATTGTACATACACTGGAACAAACAACACATTATTGAAATTCAAGTTCAGTGGCACCAAAAATGTGATACAAGTACTTATAGTTTTTGAGATACAGCCATTTCTGTAACATACTATTTTTAGTAGTTAGTCGCATAGGGTTAGTCATTTTATCACTTTTCCTAACTCTGGTGAAAATAAAAGGTCACATGATAGCATGATACCATGGATTTCCATGTATTCCTGTGGGCTTTACTGCTCCATGAGAAGACATGGGAACTACTGACCTTTATGTGAAAACACATCCAAAACAAAAGCTTAGGAGTATCAGATCTTAATAATTTTTCATACACACATTGTCCAGATTCTTATAATACAGATTTGAAAAGAAAATGATAATTCATTAATGATAATTCAGTGTGACATTGTGCACGGTATAGAGCCATTTTATATTGTATTTCTATGGGGTTTGGGAATAAAACATCTGTTTAGACTCTCAATCATCCACCCCTACTTAATATCACTCAGACGCTTGGGGACAAACATCTTTGGTCTTTGAATGCAGCTGCAGCTGCACCAAACATCAGGTTTGTTCAGTTCTGGTGGCCTCCCTCAGTCTTGATGGGGGGCACACAGAAAGGTGCTGTAAGGTAGCAGTTGATACTAAGAAGGCAGCGATTGTCAGTGAGCCTCCGGATTGTAAGAAACAAGCCAACAAGCGTCTGACTTTGGGTTTCGTTCTTTCATAATGTGTGTGTGTGTGTGAGTGAGTGAGTGAGTGAGTGAGGTTGTGTGTGTGAGTGAGTGAGTGAGTGAGTGAGTGAATGAGTGAGTGTGTGTGAGTGAGTGAGTGAGTGAGTGAGTGAGTGAGTGAGTGAGTGTGTGCGTGTGTGCGTGCGTGCGTGTGTGCGTGCGTGAGTGAGTGAGTGTGAGTGAGTGAGTGTGAGTGAGTGAGTGCGTGCGTGCGTGCGTGCGAGCTAGTGTGTGTGTGAGAGAGAGATAAAGTGGGGGTGGAAGATTGAGAGTCTAAACAGATATTTTATTCCATTTAAAACCCCATAGAAATACATTCTAAAATGCCTCTGTATGGGCACAATGTCACTGGGGCAAGAAAAATCAACGAATTATCATTTTTCTTTTTTAATCTGTATTATAAGAGTCTGGACAGTGTATGATAAATTAAGATCTGATACTCAGACCTTATTGTTTTGGATGTGTTTTCATGGAAAATCAAAAAACCAGAAACCCCTTGTGACTAGCAACTACAGCGTCTGTTATGAAAAACAGGTGCTGTAGCCTCTTACTTTGACCAAATTTGAAAAACTCTTTCTGATAAGTTTTTAGGTCAGCTAGTATTTTAAATTCTATGTAGGAGATTTTGAACTTTCACTATGGACATTGTTTGATTAACCTGAAGAGACAAAGGTTGCATCAACGGGGATTCAAACCCAAGACCTTTAGGTCATAGACCTCAAGTTTATCACAGCACCATACTAGCCACAGGTGTTACCTGTAGACGGATGTATATCTCTCATTACTTATGCAAGTCAGTCCTTGGCTGTTTTTCTCTGTTTGATTATAACATCCATATTTCCCTTTTTTTCACATATTATATACTTTACCTGCACATACATTACCATAAGAAGCTGCTGCTCACTCGCTGAAAACTCTGCTGCACGTATTTTGTCCACGTCTGCATCTGGACGATCTATGATCGACACACGTGGTATACTCATGAACGTGCATTTATCCACAATACTCACACCTGGCTTGACGTAGTGGCACCTTCTCACCCGGCTTGGCAGATTTGTAGCACATTAAGCCAGCTTTTTCCATTCTGGATATCTAAGTTCTACTTTTGTGCAATAACCCCAAAGACATGACAAAAAGTTTAAACTCATCCTCCAGTTTGTTTTCAATCCCCAAATTTCTAAGACCGTAGAACAATCAAGTTAAATTTGTGTAAAAACTCACGTCGGTTTGACTCATTTCTCATTTATTTTAAATGCAACAGCAGGTTTGACACCAGCAGCAGCCATGTCCTCTGCTGGGTGTCCATCAACAAGACATTTCAAGACATTGATCAGTGTCAAACTGTGTGTTGTTCTTGAGTGTCACTGAAACACGCCGTGACGTAGGCCTAGTGATTATTCTCCTGCAGGGCAGTGGGCATAGGAAGTACGTCTCTCCGGTGAAGTCTCCCCTCCAACAATATCACGAAACAGATCTCATGTTAAAACTAATTAAAATCATTTTGTAACCATATTAATAATAATAATAATACATTCAAATTAAATCAGAGTACTTCAAAAACAAACGATTGCACATTAAAAATCAAAACTGGAGTGGTAATATCAAATTTTTGGCATCTGTGCTGTAGTGACATGTCATGCAGATAATTTAAAACTACTGTAACAGAGATAAAAACAGGACAACAGGAACAGACCAAAGTTCAGCTGCACATATAATCTAAAAACCAATGACCAGAAGTTTAATTAGAAAGCCTTCATCAGCTGATCTGGACTTTTTTTTTCTTTAAAATGTTTCTGTAACAGTGAAAATGTTGAGGAATGCTTCGCTAACTATTTAACTGGTTTATCCAGATAGATACTAATGTGATCAAGCCGACCGACTGAAACATACTATTGTTACTATTCACAAACATTATTAAACATGTTGCTAAAAATCAGACTCACTCCTTTCTGAAGTTATCTAACTGACTTACTAAATAGCTTTTTCCCAGAGTGACTCAGGGTGTATCCATTAGGCATCTTTGTCTAAGTGCCGCTGCTTTTAGAGCGCTGCCAACTGTTTCCTGGCTCTCGTCCCTTTTTGTGTGGGAATCTGAAAGCACTTAAGGTTAATGTCAAGAGGCTAAGAAAGTGGTTTCTTCTCAGAGCCCAAGACGATATATTTAAAACCATCATTTTGTCCAAACAACAGTCCAAAACCCCAAAGTTTTTAGTTTACAATCACAGGTGAATAAGAAAAGTAGCAAATATTAAAGGAGCTTTACGCCACATTCAGAGCATTAATATAGGAGCAAACAAGTGTTTCCCATGTAAGCTCGGAGATATACTTGCTGTTTAACCTTGCGTTGGCCTACACGTCCAGCTGTGTCATGAGTGTTTCTGTATATACTTGCCTAAATGTGACGCATGTTACTGGAGGATACCTCTAGAGAGCGCTCAGGCCATATACCTCTACCGAGTGTGTGGGATGTAAACAACAGACATGGCGACACTAAAGGAGGTTACAATAATGATGTCTCCCTCGCTTTTATAGCATCAAATTACGAGTTAAAACCGAACTAAAAAGAAAAACAAACACTTGAACATATATTAGTGCTATAACAACTACCTCAAATGACAGAAACACACACACACACACATATATATATATATATATATATATATATATATATATATAAATGTAAAATAAAAATCGTCTTCAGTGAGGAAGGGTGATGCTGACCTGCTCGTTCCCCCCACGTTAATACTGTTGCCTTTGTTGGCATTGTTTGGGCTGTTAGGTGCTCCATGTTCAGAGGAGTGTGCAGAAAATCCCAGCTCACACTCCGAATTGTAGATTTTCTCTGAATGTCGCATACAGCTCCTTTTAATGTTTCCACAAAAAGTTTTACTAAGAAACATTACTAAAATAATTATAAAACTTGTTGCAGATGAATTTCCAGTTGAATAACTAACTAGTTAATTGGCAGATGATCTAAATTCTAAATTTCATTCAAAAAATTGGTTCAAATTTGGCAAAAAAATCAGACTGTGTTTTACACTAATTCCTTCAAATACCTATCACAGTAGAAGATGCTGGAGTTTAAAGTTACCAAAACAAAAAATGTTATTTGTTAACAACAGAAAAATGGAAGAAAAATCAAGACATTACCCCAAGTTAGAAATAAAGAATTAGAACTAGAAATAGCAGATGATCAGGGTTATTACTGTAAAGGACTTTACATGTAACTGACTGTAGACATGAGCACTGCTGTTTGTCACTGTGTTTTTCTAGAGTACCACCCATGTTGGTTGCTGCTTGTTGTCCCTCGCCAGCTCCTCCCAGGCTTCCTTCTCTTTGCCCAAATTTTCTGTCTGCAGTATTTGACAAAGATGGCAGTGTGTGAATGGTAAACTCCAGGCATCATAATGTCAGAAAGCCAATGGTTGACATCACAGAAGTCGTGAGTGTCTGTGTGGTATGACGTTACCACACACCTGTGAGCAGTTTGAGCAGGGTTTCTTTCAGGCACTTGTTCTCAGGGCTTTTCTGGCGCTCGAAGTGGACACACACCTTTAATAACTAACTAGCAGAGTGACTGACCGGCCATCAAGATGACAATCAAATGACTGATTTATTAGGGCCCGAACACCGAACGATGTATTCAATGAGGCAGCCCTCTCACCTGCATGTATGAAATCTGGTACATGTGTCTATCATGTCCAGATAGACAAAAAAACAGGAAGTTGGCCATTTTGAATTTTGTGCTCACTTTTGGCGCTTTCTACCTCTTATACTATTGCGAACTTGTCTTTTAATTTTTTAATCAGATCAATTTAAAATTGGTGTGTTCAAACTTAACTCCTTAGTGATAAAAAGTTATTAAAGGTCTGCGCAAAACTTTTACGGTTTTCCCGTGGTGCAGCGTAGAGTTTGGTGTTTGGAGTTCACCAGTACCCTGACATACGTGGGGGTGCAAGGGCCCTTTCATCGCTGCTTGCAGCTTTAATTTAGGTTTGGAATTCATGAGGTTGAGACTTTGATCCTTATCCACGGCAGGTGGATTTTTAAAGTCAGTTGTTCAAAGCAAAGAGCTGTATTCAACGTCAAACACAGGTGAAGTGTCAGATGCACTGGCTTTGTCTGTTAAAACACTCATAAACCATGACATTGCAAGTTCACGTTCAGGGGAACGTCGAAACATTCAAAGTGTTGTGAGGTTTGGCTCAGTGGGTAAAGCAGGCGGTTAGTGTTCCTGAGGTTGGTGGATCAAGTCTTATCTTGGACAGGTGAATTTTGAAGACGGTCCAAAGCACAGAGTGAAAGTGAACGTCACATACATGAAGTTGTGTTGAGAGAGAGCAAGGACAGTCAAAAGACAGGAAAGCTGGGGGAAAGAAAAGAGGTTATGTTAAGAGACGGGAAAGTCAGTCAAGTTACAGGCAGTTGGGTTGTGAGACAGGAAGGACAGTCAAGAGACAGGAAGTTGAGGTGAGAAACAGGAAGTTGGGTTGAGAGACAGAAAGGTTAGTCAAGTAACGACAAGTTAAGTTGAGAGACAGGAAGATGAGTGAAGGTAGGAAATGGAGGTAGAGGATGAGAGTATAAGAGGTAAAAATAAGAATAAGAACAAGTAGAGGGTTCAGAAAGTAGAAAGTAAAGGACTGGAATAGGAAAGTCAGGAAAGTGGCAGAGTGGTGAGGTAGGAAAGTCAGGAACATAGCACGACACAGTCCGGTTCAGTATCAATGACGTACCTTGCAACGAACACTTAAAACAGTTAAAAAACACACTTGACAATTGTCTCCTTGTTTCCTGAATTTTCCTATACTGAATGCTGAATTTTCACTGCCAAGAACTGAGCTGATTATCTGCCTGACTCATATATCATTTGAGTTTTCGATAGACGTCACTGCCAATACTGAATTTTCCGTGTTAACACCATATGACAGATATATCAGCCGATATTTTATTTTATTCATGCTATAAAATATCATTTGGCTGTAGATTCATACAGTTTAGACACTGATTGGGACATTGCAGAACAAATGAAGGCATGTTAAGTTCAGTGATATATTGTTTTGGCCGATAAAACCAGGTAAAACCAGTATTGGCAGATGCGTCTGTCGAAATCAAGGAATATCATTGAAGAAATTTCAAAGTAAAATCTGAGGTAATTTAGAAAATATGATTTAATAACATAAGTTATCCATTAAAGAGTACTGACACGTTTAAATATTCAAATGTATGGTATTTTGTTTGTTCGTGACACAATTGTGTCCTTGCCTTGTTTATGTACAGTTTTTGCCAGTTCTGCCATTATCCATTAAATTTCAGCCAACTGCCGACCTAGGAAACCTTTGGACAACAACCTTTAAAGTCACCTGTCCCGAATAAGTCTCAATCCCACAACGTAACAGACCCCAATCGACTTTCTAACCCACTGAGCCAAACCTTGTGACATGTTTTCGACGTGCTATTTCACACTCTTGTTTGGACAGTAGTCTTTAAAACTCACCTGTCCTGGATAAAGTTCAAACTCACTACCTGAAACACTCTTAGAGCTAGCTAATCCAGCTAACACTTAAACTATTGTCAGCGTTTTTTCCCCTCTGTGGTTTGGACTGCTTGTAAAATTCACCTGTTTTTGGTGGGATTTGAACCCATGACCTTTTGGTTTGTAGTTAAGCACTCGAACCAACTGAGCTAAACCTTTAGACAGGTGAACTGTGTTTTAAGTTTCTGTTCAGACTCTTTGCTGGGAAGCAACCTGTAAAACTCACCTGCCCTGAATAAGGTTCAAACTCAACATTTCAGATAGTTTTTTTGTTTTAATATTAATTAATTGATTTACATAAAGTTTTCATGGTTTGGTCTACAAATGATGTACACCAAGATGACATGGAACTTCTCACTCCAGGGTCCAAACTCTTTGCGTGCATTATCCGACTTTCACAGCGATGAACGACCGCTTTAGCTGAAGTGCACCAGTACCATGACATACATGGGGGTGTGAGGGCCCTTTCATCCCTGCCTGCAGCTTTAATTAACTTTTAAAATAGACGATCACCTTCGCTCAGACAGAGTTCATTGTAGCTGAATAGCTGCTTGATTTAATAGCTTTGACACAGTTACCTAACAGACTGACTGCAGAGCTGACTGATGAGTTAACAGAATAAAGTCTGTTATTTTAACAAGTCTGTTACCAGAATTGGTTTGATGTCGCTGGCTGACCGACTCGTTAAGGCTGAGCTCAGATTAAAGAAGGTTCTGGTTAAGTGTCTGGGGGACAGTCATGATAATGCAAAAGTGTTTGGTATGAACAAATTAAAATCTTGATTTGTTAAAAGGTCTTAATGTGCAAGCCATATCCTGGTGGCCTCCAACACATCTCACTTTGCAGAGAAAAGGAAATACGTGAAAGCAACTTGTATAACATTATTTGATGTGGGGCTGCACCGAATGATTATTTTGTTGGCGATTAATCTAATGGTTCTCGTTTTGATTTTTCGGTTTATCAAATTAATCATTTCCAATTGTCCTTAATATTATTTTTTGTATGACTCTATAGAGTACCCCAGCATTTTTTGGGGGGGTCAGATGCTTGAAATAAGGTCTGTGGTTAACACTAGCTGAAGATACTAAAAATTGCTGTTCATTTGTAATGATAATGTTGCTGAACAAAAAACCTGTAAAAATCATAAACATTTGTTTGCCCAAAGAGCTTATTTTCTGTAATAATTGAAAATCCAACAAAAAATCCTATAAGCTTTTTGATGAGGGAACTACGGTGATGCTTACGTGACCGCGTCAGCCTAAAAAAAAAAAAATTTTTGAGGCACTCTATTAATATAACAATTAATGAATCTAAATGAAACATCAAAAACTTTATTGTAACCCCTTCCTTGAACTGAAGAATCAATATTTTTACTTAAGTACTTGACCTAAAATTTAAAAGTTTATGACATAGATTTATTTGATCACTGGGGTAATTTGCAGTTAAGATAATCACTGGCAAGTGTATTTAGTGTCATTCTGGATCAGGGGATAAATATGAAGATTTACAGACTTTCAACGTTATTCATGCTATTTTTTGTCAGTCACACATGGCAGTCAAAGTAAACCAATTTATTATTTTCCGTTTCAGAAAATATTTCGTTTCTTTTTAATTTTCTTTTTACAGTATCATGGTATATGCTTTTACCTGATTATTATGATTATTGTTATTGTTATTATTATTATTTTTATCAGTTACAATTAGCCTCAAAGGAATGAAAACAGAAGTTTTTTTGGTTGAACAACCACTTTATCATAATTGAAACTTAAGACCACTCTTTTAATGGAAGTATGTGTAAAAAGGGGGAAAGGAGATGTGCATGCACAAGAGAGATTTTTCAGTCATTTTTTTCAACACTGTAGATAAGCAAATGTAAACGGCATGATTAACTGTCAACTTTCATACCACAGTTTACGTTAAAACCGGTGCAACCCTTACTCAAAACAACTGTAATCTGAGCACAGCCTTACTGGTGGATTTACAAGTATTTCTTCAATCAGTGTGCATTTAACTATCAAGTCTTATTCATTGGAAATCACCAACCAATCAGCCTTGAAGCTCTAAATTTAAAGAAACATTATTCGATGACATGATCCAACTCAGTGGAAAAAGCTGTATGCTAGTTTGGTAACACAGATCAACACTTTAACATATTTTGAGAATACAGACCCACGTCCAGTCAAACTCACTCTCTTTTGACGCTTCTTAAAAACTTAAAATAATTATAATATCTTTCCAGTATTAAATAATCTTATATAAAAACACACACAAAAAGTTTGAAATAAATGGCAATGCACCCCCCCGTCCCACCCACTCAACCCCCCCTAGTTCACAACATACACTTCTATACACATCATCCAGCTTTCGCTTTTCTTGATCCTTCCATTGACGCGTCCTTCCCTTCATCATTGGCGTTACTTCCATTGCCGCGGCTCCATGCAGTACCAGTTATTGTGCAGCAAATTGTCTCTGTTGCTGTTGTCGTTCAAGTCTTGTCTTTTGTATATTTCAATGCAAAGCTGCACAGACATTGTGAAAAAGCTTGATAGATGATTT
Source organism: Plectropomus leopardus (assembly GCF_008729295.1). Lineage (NCBI taxonomy): Eukaryota > Metazoa > Chordata > Actinopteri > Perciformes > Serranidae > Plectropomus > Plectropomus leopardus. The sequence continues at coordinate 31,532,246 of NC_056472.1, read as the reverse complement.
TTCTGGCTTGCTTGTATACAGATATATATATACATATATATATTTTTACTCATGTCATTGGGTTAAACATGTATTGGTAATGATAGTAATAATGAGGATAATAGGAACAATCATAATCTGGGATTAAGAGTAGGAAAGACGACTTGCTACTTGCTCGGAATCCAAGGGTGGATGGTTTAGGATGAGGAGAGACGGACGAGTCAAGACAGACATTGATTATTTCTTCTCTGCATGAGACCTAAATAGTCAGTTCAGTTCTTAGGCTCCAGCCAGTGTCCGTGCTCCCTACCAGTCACTGGTCAGTTTGGTGCTTTGGTCCCGTTTTGGCGGAGCGGGAGGCGGGCCTCTCCGCAGCGTTGCATAGCCTGAGATGTTGGCATGTTTGGTGGAGTGGGAGTGCTTGTGGTGGCGGGACAAAGTGTGGGAATGACCTCGGACACCCTGCTGCTGCTGCTGCAGGAGCTCGGGGGGAGGGGGTGGGAGGAGCGCCATGTCATCCATGGTGCCCACGGGCTCCATCTTAGAGGAGGTGATGAGGTGGGAGGAGGTGAGGGAGCCGTGGCGAGACACTGACTTCCTCTTAAGGGTGCGGTTGAGGTCTTCCAGGAAGTGGGGCTTTAGTGCCAGGGAGCTCGGCCCTGGTGATTTTGGGGAGGTGGGCGGGACAGGAGAGGAGGAAGAATAAGAGAGCAGGGAGGGAGGTGGGGTCTGAGACAGAGGAGGTGGCGAGATGGGCATTGTATTGTCATACGGGGTTGTGTTGCTGGTCCGCCGGCTCAGAGTTGGAGGAAGGGCCGCCCCCTTTTTCAGCGAACCTTGTTTCCATGACGAAGACGACAAGGAGGTTGCCGACTGTTGAGGAGGCTGCATCTGAGGCTGGGGGTTCACCACAGCAACCTTTGGGGGGTGATGAAACTCTGATGGGTGGGGAGGAGGCGGGAAAAGCTCAAAGTCACTGGGGGGAGGTGGGAAGTAGTCAGGTGAGTCGAGGTGAGCGGGCTGGGAGGGGGGAGGTGGAGGAGGTGGGGACGGGAACTCAGAGGGCTGAATGTGCTGGCCTGTCTGCAGCCCCTGCAGCGCCAACGGGAGGTTAGCCAAGTTGAGCTTCCCCGGTTTAGGAAGCGGAGCTGGAAGATTGGAGGAATCTTTCGAAGGAGACCCAGTCGCTGACGAGGAGCTGGACGAGGTACCTGTTTGAGGAGCTTGGCCAAATTTGCTGACGAGACTCTCCACCTTCTTTGGCCTCTCGTCCTGGGTCTCGCCTGATGAGCTGGAGCGGATGGAGGAGGCTCTCTGTGGGGCTGGGGGAGGCCCCCGCTTGGTGGATCCTGTGGACGAGGTGGAAGGCGACTTCTTTATAGGGGAGCCCGTCTTGGAAGAAGGAGGAGGAGGGAACTCTCCTAAGGAGTTATCAGGAGGAGGTGGAGGGAACTCTGGTGACTGTGACGCCACAACGCCTCCTGGCTGCCACTTTGGTTTGGCCTTGACTGCTGGAGGAGACTGAGGAGCAGAGAACTTCGATCCCTCCATAGAGTTGGAGGCGGGCAGAGAGGATGGAGCAGAGTTTCCAGGGAACTGATTGACAATCTGTTTGACCAATGAGGAGGTAGCAGCAGCGATGGAGACAGAAGAAGAGGAGGAAGAGGGAGAGATAGCAAGATTTTTGGAAGAGAGGCTGTGCTGCTTTGGCAGAGTGGGAGGTGGCTGATTTGGGGAGTGTCCCGTTGAGAAGCTTTGCTGCTTTTTAACGGGCCCGTGACCACTGAAGGGCTGCGTTGGCGACACGGGTGAAAGGGCAATCGGAAGGGAAGAAGGTCCTGAAGGTTTGGGCGCAGTTTGAGGGGGAAAACCACCAGTGAAGGTTTTGGGAGGTGCAGGAGGTGGCGCATTTGGAGACAGAGGCCGGTGAATTTGCAGCGAGGCTGGAGGCGAAAGGTCAGTTGGAGGTGGGGGAGGAGGCGGAGGAGGAGAATTATCCTCGCTTATGTCTGGCGTGAAGTCGTACACCATGTTAGGAAACTTCTGTGCCAGGAATTGCTGAAGGCCAGTGTTGGTTAAGTGATTGTTGGCAATGGGCTCCGGAGGGGGAGGCGGAGGCAACCCGTTGGCCTCCAGGCTCTCCGGTGGAGGAGGCGGGAGGTAGGACTCCTCCTCCATATCGTCCTCAAGTGGGGGTGGCGGTGGGAGAGCAGAGGGGCTAGATGGACCAAATTTCAGTGCTGCCATGGCTGAGCCAGGGGCCGGAGCTGTTGGTGGAGGAGGAGGGGGAGGAGATGGTGGTAACTGAGAGGAGGTGCTGTAGGTAGCTGGGAGGGTATTGTAGTTGGATTTGGTTGACTGGGCAGGAAGGGCAGTTGGGGCGCCTCCTGCCGACTGTGTCCAGGACTGGTTCTGGCTCTGCAGGCGAGCCAGCGTGCTGTACTTGACATATGAGGGGGTTGGTGCTGGCTGATGGGCCACACTTGAGACTATGGGAGGAGGCGGAGGTGGGGGAGGCGAAGGTGGTGACGGGGGGGAATCCTCAGATTGGGCGAGGCCTGCGGTGTAGGTGGCCGGGGGCGGGGGTTGGGGGGAGATTATCTGCACAGGCATGGGCCTACTGATAGGGTCGATTCTCATCATCTGGAGAGAAAAACAGAGAGAAAAGAGAAAGCAACAAAAGAAAAAGAGGGAAACATGATGTGGAAGAGAAGGAACCGTGAAAAGGAAGAGGAAGCGTAGAGGTTGTAGGATAGAAAATAGAGGACACAAGAAAAAGGAGTGGGGGAAGAGAAACAAAGTTAGAACGAGTAACAACTCTTAACATGTCACATTTCTGTAACCAATCAAACAAGATGCGAGAAATCAAACCAGTGCAGTCTGAGAACACTACTGAAACTCACACACGGCAACATCTAGTAAGGTCAGTTATAAACAGATCACAGGTTTTTTTTTACCTATTGAAAATCATATTGCAGTAATTTTAGACTATATCTCGAAACACGATATATATCTTGATATTTTTAAATCTCCTCAAAAGCACTTAATTAATGCTTGAACTGGGAAATGGAATCGGACATTACTTTCTTTTTAAAAAAGAACAAATTCCTTAACTGATGTGTTGCTATTTGTTTTTTTAAAGGTTACTTTGGACTCATTACAGTCACACAAAAGTGCAAACAAACTAACTGATCGAGGCAGCGGTAGAGCAGCAGCTCCAGAGTTTAGTTAGTTAAAATTACTGTTCTAAATATTGTGTACACTTCAACTGTAATAGCTATTTTTTATTTGGCTAAAATATATTTTGCTTCTGTCCCCATCCACAGCAGTGCGTTGCTTAGCTTCCACAGCGGTGCTCCTGTCTGCTTCTACAAACTGGGATCATCTGTTCTAGATAATACACTGACTGGGTGAGTAACTCATACAAATCCATTTCAAAAAATACAAACTATTCCTTTAAAGGTGGACTTTATATTTATAAGTTTTGCCGTCTTTTTCATCCGCAGCCACTGAGGAAAGACACTGAAGGAGGCACTGTGGAACCATTAAGGTCAGTCAATCTATTTATCCATGTATTAGCGGTTTAACTCATAAAACCAATGCTTAACCCTTTAAAAACCTGAGCAAATGGGTTTTTATTTCTTTCAAAAACATGGGAGAAGGCAACAAGTAACTTAACAAGACATAGCTCAAACGTTGGTGAAAAAATGAAAAAAATCTGCAAGAAACCAATCGCAAGATTTTGTAGGTTTAGAAAATATATTTTTTAAATAGCTAGGTAAACATTTTCCAAAAACTATATATTATGATTATCATAATTACATGTGCAAAATTATTTTTCAGAATCATTAGTTTTCAAGCACTCTTTTAAGGTTATTTCCTTGTTTGTTTTCGTTTATTTTTTTGTTTATTTTTCCTTTTTTTCTAGTAATTTGTTTGTAACTAATTATTTTTGCTAATTTTCTGGGTAAATTCCTCTTAAGTGACTCAATGCTTTTCTCTTATGTTTTTTTGAAAGAAATCAGGCCAGTTTGCTTAAGTTCATTTTCATCATCATAAATTGATGCTAAAAGTGACAGAACAAAAACCCCAGACGTGCTTTGTAAACTGTCAAACTAAGCAGTGTTCAAAAGCATTGAACAGGTTAGAATCTGGTTATAAACTGGGTCTAAAATTTCCCAAATTGCTCCAAATGTTATCAATCTGGCCATAAATTGTTGGTCCAACTAACTGTAGGCTAAATAGTGTCATTTTTTGTTATATTGTTTGTTGGTTAGGACATCCCATCACATCACGAGGTTAGAACAAATCAACAGTTCAGCTGCAACCATTTAAAAACAGGGATTTACTATATACCGGACTTCTGATAATCAACAACCACACCTCTAAATTCATTAGGATTTAATATAGAAATATGTACAGAGTAACAACAGAAATACAGTTGTGTTCAGCAGTTTTGTATTTGCATTTTTTTCTGGGCTCTTTCGATTGGAGCAGTTTAACACCGGAGAAAATACCAGTAATGTAAATACATCATTTTCCAGGGTTGAAAAACAGTTGTGCTTTGTAAGATAAACACTGTAAATTCATATCTACCCAAATAGTTTAGTTTTGTCAGTTTTGATTCAGATAAATTTATTTGGCTCAACAACAAAAAACAAAATGGGGCTCTAACCCATCAAATAGTTACTAAAAAAAAAAAAAGTCAAATGTATTGAGGTAAACCTAAAATTAAACCTAGCAAAATGTTGGTTTTCATCTTTCTATGAAATCTGACCACCTATGAATGTCAGCTAAAGGTTTGGTGTAAATATATTCAAGCTCAGCTTCTTAATGCAATTAGAAGTTTTTCTGTTTAAATCGAGTGTTAGGCCGTCTAAAGCACAAGGTGAACATACATCGTCTTTTAGAGCATGATCAGATAAAGTGAAAATAGCGTGCATATCCAGGACATTGACTTCGGTGTCACAGCGCATTAGCACCTCAGCGTTGAGGCCTTGTGGATTTGACATGATGGACATGTCAGACACGCAGTGTCCATCCTGCTATTGCGTTGAGATTCAATGACAAATAAAGGGATAGTTAACATTTTTTGAAGTGGGGTTGTATGTGGTACTTATCCATCACTGCATTAACTTCAGTATGTTTCAGTTGGCACGCCTCTAATTTGGGGAAACATCAGGAGTGCCGATACTGAAGCTCAGTAATGTACTGCTGCGGAGAGGGGTCAGCAACGGCAAAACATATTTAAGTTTCACCTAAAAAAAACCCAAACAATATCACTTGATGTGCATGCTATATTGAGACTATTTTTTATTTGTATTATTTACCTTTACCTTTGTACTGTTCTGACGAGGAAGGCGGAAAAGGCTTCAGTTCCCAATATATGCTCTGATCAAAGCCACCAGACCCCATTGACAAAAACAGCGATTTTAGCTCGCTGGACACAGCAGCTGCTGGTCTACCACTGCTCAGTCAGTAAGTTTGTTTGTGTTATTGTGTGACTTTGGTGAATCTGAACAAACCCTTTTAAACGCCAAATTCGCACAATGATGCAGACTAAATAACTGATTGAGGGAGCGGTGCACCAGCAGCTCCTGTGTTCAGCGATCTTAAATCGCTGTTTTTCTTAAAGGAGTCTGGAGAGTGACCGCTCGGCTTCCTTTTTTCGTTATACATTAAGGTAAAAAGCAGTAAAAATATTCTTATTATAGCATACACCTAAATTGAAATCGATTTTTTTGGATGGGACTTTTTTTAGGAGGCTAAAATAAGCTGTGTTGTTGATCTTCTATGTCGATACTCCTGCTGCTTGTCCAAACTGAGGACGTGTTTACTGACATCTACTGTATGTAAAACATTGTCTATGGATAAGTAGCCCATACAAACCCACAACATTTGAACTCTCCCTTTAAAATTGTACAATAAGTCTGATGCAAACTGGTCTCTTCAAAGCACCAACACAATGTTAGTGTTTAAACGGCTGCAGCCAAACCATTAACATGCCTGTTACATCACTTCCTGTCTAACCTCTACTCCCTCCTCCTGCACAAAGAGGAACTGGCATACGTCCCTTCACCTTTGACCGCTGGCAGGGAAGCAGAGGGGAAACATGGGAAATGTAGTCCACAAAGTAATCAGGGCAATGACAGGAGAAAGGACAGTGTGTTTGCACATGTTCACACCTCTCCTTGCGTTCCTCTCCTCCAGGCGTCGGAGAAGATGGAGCTGACGACACTCTGGGAGCGGGTGTGGCCTGATGATGTCATCTCTGAGACGCCACTGTCCGACTGGCTCGAGTGGTTGGACTGGGACTCTGGGGTGCAAAAGTAAGTTTTGTTTCAGTTTCCTTCTGATAATGATGCTTATTGTTTTTTAAATATTAAACCCTTAGGGCCCCCTTTAATATAACACACACTCGTATCACTCTGCACAAAATGCTCTTTTCAAAATCAAGCTTTGAAAAATATTATACATTAATATTATTTTCTACTTTTATTGAATTTATTTTTATATTTTTTTTTTTTGTGTCAGTGCTAATCATAAATATAAAATATTTATTAAGTTTAAGAATTGTTAAACATTTTTAAACCTTTTAAATGCCAGGTTTTTGTCATGATGCCACTATGTTTATAGTTTAAAAAAAAAACCAACACACTGTATGCCGATTAGATTTTTTTTGGTATTATTGCAGCCTTGGATATGTCAGTAATTAGTAGCAACACTGATTTTTATACATTATTTTTTGTGCAGTGCCAAATACCGCTCTGCTCACAAAATTAGCTTTACAAAATCAGCCTATAAAAAATATTAAGTTAATTTTGTGTTAATTTTTTTAATCACCACCATTAGCTAATCATAAATATCAAATATTTATTAATTTTCAGAATGTTAACCCTTTAAATGCCAGGTTTTTGTGATGCTGCCGCTATGTTTCAAATTTAAAAAACCAACAAAGTAGATTTCTCTCTCTCTCTCTCTCTCTCTCTCTATATATATATATATATATATATATATACATATATATGTGTGTGTGTGTGTGTATATGCATATGTATTATTATATAGAGAATATATATTTCATATATATATATATATATATATATATATATATATATATATATATATATATATATATATTCCCTAAGGGTTAACATTGAAAATGTTTTTGGTGAATTTTGCTGCTTTTGTATAACCTGTACCACATTGCTTCAAATCAAACATTGAGATTTTGAACTGTATCTCAACCAAATCAGACCGACAGACCTGGAAGGCTGGAGGAGCTGGATCCAGACTTGATGGAGGAAGAAGAGAGGGAGGACCAGTCGTAGGCCGCCTCCGTCCTCCTCATAGCCTCCTGGAAGTTGATGTACAGCTGCTTCCCGTACTGACCAGACAGATGGACAGACAGACAGGTATCGGCACATATGCAACTATATGATGACGACAGAGTTTGTGTGTAAAAGACACCGTTTCATTATCATACTATACATGCAGCAACATTTTATGTTTTCTGACAGGACAAGCTGTTACCTTGGCGATTCGAATACTGTTGATCCATTGTTGGAGTGTTCTGACATCGTCACAGCAAAGGTACTTGATGTACTGAGACTTCTTCTGGATCTGAGGGTGCTACACACACACACACACACACACACACACACACACACACAGAATTATTCGACTGGGTGCATTTTTGACTAAAAAGCAAGACTCGAGACAAACAGCGTCCCTTTGTCGTGTTTCCTGGGACATCAAGCTAGGACGCAGTAACCTCACTATCGTTGTGTTAGAGGATGCACCTTATTTTGTCCCAGATAATGTTAACTAGAGCTAGTTATCGCTAGTTGTTAGCCGTCTAACAGAGGTTGCACTGAGTAACATTATGATGCATTTAAGCTCTACTCAGTAAAAATAAGTATTGGGCGTAGGGTAACTTGTGTTCGGATGTAATCTTGTAAAATGTAGTTTTAAATACAGTTGTTTGAAGCTGATTTGCTGATGTTTTCGCAGTGATATAAAATAGATATTAGCGGGGAAATTATGATGATATTTAGTAAAATGTCGTTGAAGCAGATTTTTGAAAAACATGTTTTTCATGTTTAAGGTTATTTTGAAGATCCTGAATTTGTGCTCATTCTAAGGTAGTGCAATGACAGACTGAATGACTTTAAAACAGTTACTTTTTTGTAATGGTTTCATTGTTTACCTGGCAGAAAATGGGAAATAAATATAAACAACAACAAAAAGCATTAGTATTGGCTATCAGCCAAATTGATATTTTAAACATCGATATTGGTCCAGAATTTCACGACTGAGATCACCATCAGTACCTTTACTACATCTGTAACTTTTGTTGTTACAAACACTGTAAAGATAGTATTTTTGTTGTATTTTGTATTTTTATTTGTATTTACAAGGTACAAAGTACGAGGAATTTACTGTCTAAAATGAAAATCAAATGGCAGTATTAATACTTTGAACAAACGTTGTACTGTTGAAGTATGTCTTCTTTAAGTAGTTGTCATTTATCTGTTCCACCACCAGGTGGCAGTGGAAGACTGTGGAGCCGCAAACCAGACAGGAGTAGAAGTTTTGCCCAAACCATCAGGTAAATGAATGTGTGTGTGAATGTACCTTCAGCACCATGCAGTAATCTGTCGGAGCCTTGTACTTGCTCTTGTAGTCCTGGCCGTGGTAGACATTAACGTGATCCAACTGGAGGAAACACACCAGGTCTCTGGATGCCTACACAAACACACGTTTCATTTCAAGTATCTCTCTTTTAGTGCTACATTTAATCATTGCTGTTAAACTAACCACTGTTGTTTTCTCCTTATTACTTTCTCAGCTTCCCTTTGTTACACACACCTTGGCCTTCCCCTTTGGAACATAGTAGATGCCAGAAGCCCTCAGCAGGAAGTAACGTTTCTTCCAAGACTTCTTCCCGTCCTCTTTCAGCCACAGCACTCCCTCCATCTCTGGGACGGACACCGAGCTGCCACCGAAACACTCCTGTGACATACAGAGACACAACAGACACGTTTCAGTCCAATGTGTTGAAAGATTGTTTGGTCTGCTTTCTGGATCTTCTACTAAATCAGGTGAACTCATTTTGATTCTTTTGGTATTCATGCCATTGTCATCTGTTTCTACATGACTGTTAAGCAAAATGCAGAGTGGCAGTAAATTTAGAAGTAGTAAGGAATTGATTTAAAATAGTAATAATAATAATAATACATTTTATTTATAGAGTGCTTTTCACAGTACTCAAAGACACTTAACAGAGACATAGTAGTACATCATAAAATGTGATAAAAAGTCATACTATAAACTATAGACTATATGTCTAATTTAAAAAAGTCTTAGCATAGTATGCCATAAAACAGTAAAGTATGTAGTTGGAACATTATGAAAACTTACTAGTATAAAATGTTATTGAAACATCATAAAGTATGTTATAAAAATAAAAATACCATAGTATAATCTGTGCTTATGAAAATGTCATTGTATAGTGGGTAATTAAAAATATACACACATCATAGTATACCATGTCATCAAAAATGTCAGAAAAATATCACAGTACAGTATGTCATTAAAAATGTAATAAAAACATAATAGAAAAGTATGTTTTTTTTTTTAAGTCATTAAATATCTTTGTATAGTGTGTCCTTAATAGTGATGAAAAAAGCATAGTATAGTATGAAAATAAAAATGAAAATATCACACTGTAGAATGTCATTAAAAATGTTGAAATTGGTTAAAAAAAAAGGTTTTTGATGTGTGAAATGTGCCATTCAAAATATAACAATGGTATAGTGGCGGAAATTGTTGAAAATATCATGAAAACATCATAAAGCATGCCATCCAAAATAGCATGCAAAATTAATACTATACCATGTTGTCCAAAATCATGTCAAAAAGTCAAAAATTGTGTCTGAAAAGTAATACCTAAGCATGTGGTCCAAATCGGGTCAAAAAGTCATAAATTAGCTCAGGGTCCAAATTTGCATTACAAAGTCATACTATAGCACAGGGTCCAAAATTGCGTCAAAACGACATACTATAGCACGTGGTCCAAATTCGCAGAATACAATGTTGCAAAAATGGACAAAAACAGTCTAATATGGCAGGTGGAAAAAAGGACCCAAAATGCAAAAATGTCAAAATATGACATGTCCCAAAAACAGCTGAAAACACCTCAAAACAGCATAAAATGGCATGCCAAGGCACACCACAGCATAGAATATTGCAAAAATTGCCCCAAACACCCTAATATAGCATTTTAAAAAATAGCTGAAAAAGCAAGGCAAAAATGTCAAAATATGACATGTCCCAAAAACAGTTAAAAACACCATAAAATAGCATAAAATAGGGAGCCAAGACACACCATTGCATAGAATGTTGCAAAAACAGCCAAAAACATCATAATATTGCATGTTGAAAAAAATGACTGAAAAACCAAGGCTATAGTAAGGCAAAAATGTCAAAATATGACATGTCTCAAAAACAGCTGAAAACACGTCAAAACAGCATAAAATAGTGTGCCGAGACACGTCATGGCATAGAATGTTGCAAACACGGCCAAAAACACCATAATATTGCATGTTGAAAATATGAGCGAAAAACCAAGGCTATAGTAAGGTAAAATTGTCAAAATATGACATGTCTCAAAAACAGTTAAAAACACCATAAAGTAGCATAAAATAGGGTGCCAAGACATGCCATACTATAGGATATTGCAAAAACGGCCAATAACACCATAATATTGCATGTTGAAAAAATGACCGAAAAACCAAGGCAAAAATGGCAAAGGCAAAAGGCAAAAATGTCAAAATGTGACATGTCTCAAAAACAGTTAAAAACACCATAAAATAGCATAAAATAGGTTGCCGAGACACGCCATAGCAAAGAATTTTGCAAAAACAGCCAAAAACACCCAAATATGGCATGTTGAAAAAATGACCGAAAAACCAAGGCTATAGTAAGGCAAAAATGTCAAAATATGACATGTCTCAAAAACAGCTGAAAACACGTCAAAACAGCATAAAATAGCGTGCCGAGACACGTCATTGCATAGAATGTTGCAAACACGGCCAAAAACACCATAATATTGCATGTCGAAAATATGAGCGAAAAAACAAGGCTATAGTAAGGCAAAAATGTCAAAATATGACATGTCTCAAAAACAGTTAAAAACACCATAAAATAGAATAAAATAGGTTGCCGAGACACACCATTGCATAGAATGTTGCAAAAACGTCCAAAAACACGATAATATTGCATGTTGAAAAAATGACCGAAAAACCAAGGCTATAGTAAGGCAAAAATGTCAAAATATGACTTCTCTCAAAAACAGCTGAAAACATGTCAAAACAGCATAAAATAGCGTGCCGAGACAAGTCATGGCATAGAATGTTGCAAACACGGCCACAAAACACCATAATATTGCATGTCGAAAATATGAGCGAAAAACGAAGGCTATAGTAAGACAAAATTGTCAAAATATGACATGTCTCAAAAACAGTTAAATACACCATAAAATAGCATAAAATAGGGAGCCGAGACACGCCATAGCAAAGAATGTTGCAAAAACGTTCAAAAACACCATCATATTGAATGTTGAAAAAATGACCGAAAAACCAAGGCTATAGTAAGGCAAAAATGTCAAAATATGACATGTCCCAAAAACTGCTGAAAACATGTCAAAACAGCATAAAATAGGGAGCCGAGACACGCCATAGCAAAGAATGTTGCAAAAACAGCCAAAAACACCCAAATATGGCATGTCGAAAATATGAGCGAAAAACCAAGGCTATAGTAAGGCAAAAATGTCAAAATATGACATGTCTCAAAAACAGTTAAAAACACCATAAAATAGAATAAAATAGGTTGCCGAGACATGCCATACCATAGAATTTTGCAAAAATGGCCAATAATACCATAATATTGCATGTTGAAAAAAATGACTGAAAAACCAAGGCTATAGTAAGGCAAAAATGTCAAAATGTGACATGTCTCAAAAACAGTTAAAAACACCATAAAATAGCATAAAATAGGTTGCCGAGACACACCATTGCATAGAATGTTGCAAAAACGTCCAAAAACACCATAATATTGCATGTTGAAAAAATGACCGAAAAACCAAGGCTATAGTAAGGTAAAAATGTCAAAATATGACTTCTCTCAAAAACAGCTGAAAACACGTCAAAACAGCATAAAATAGCGTGCCGAGACAAGTCATGGCATAGAATGTTGCAAACACGGCCAAAAACACCATAATATTGCATGTCGAAAATATGAGCGAAAAACCAAGGCTATAGTAAGGCAAAAATGTCAAAATATGACATATCTCAAAAACAGTTAAAAACACCATAAAATAGCATAAAATAGGTTGCCGAGACAGGCCATAGCAAAGAATGTTGAAAAAACAGCCAAAAACACCCAAATATGGCATGTCGAAAATATGAGCGAAAAACCAAGGCTATAGTAAGGCAAAAATGTCAAAATATGACTTGTCTCAAAAACAGCTGAAAACACGTCAAAACAGCATAAAATAGCGTGCCGAGACATGCCATACTATAGGATTTTGCAAAAACGGCCAAAAACACCATAATATTGCATGTTGAAAAAATGACCGAAAAACCAAGGCTATAGTAAGGCAAAAATGTCAAAATATGACATGTGTCAAAAACAGTTAAAAACACCATAAAATAGCATAAAATAGGATGACGAGACATGCCATAGCAAAGAATGTTGCAAAAACGTTCAAAAACACCATAATATTGAATGTTGAAAAAATGACCGAAAAACCAAGGCTATAGTAAGGCAAAAATGTCAAAATATGACATGTCTCCGAAACAGCTGAAAACACGTCAAAACAGCATAAAATAGCGTGCTGAGACACGTCATTGCATAGAATGTTGCAAACAGCCAAAAACACCATAATATTGCATGGCGAAAATATGAGTGAAAAACCAAGGCTATAGTAAGGCAAAAATGTCAAAATGTGACATGTCTCAAAAACAGTTAAAAACACCATAAAATAGAATAAAATAGGATGCCGAGACCCGCCATAGCAAAGAATGCTGCAAAAACAGCCAAAAACAGCCAAATATGGCATGTTGAAAAAATGACTGAAAAACCAAGGCTATAGTAAGGCAAAAATGTCAAAATATGACATGTCCCAAAAACAGCTGAAAACATGTCAAAACAGCTTAAAATAGGGAGCCGAGACACGCCATAGCAAAGAATGTTGCAAAAACAGAAAAGCCAAAAAACCCAAATATGGCTTCTTTTTTTGAAATCATGTTCTTTTCTATTGAAAGTCACTATGACATGTCTCAAAAACAGTCCACCATAATGTAATAGGTTTGCCGAACACCAAGTCATTCATAGGTATATGTTGCAAAACATGGCAATTAAACACCATAATGATTGCATGTCTTGAAAAAATGACCCAAAACAAGGCTATAGTATGGAAAAAATGTCAAAATATGACATGTCCAAAAACAGCTGAAAACACCATGTCAAAACAGCATAAAATAGCGTGCCGAGACACACGCCATAGCATAGAATTTTGCAAAAAAAAAAAAACACCATAATATTGCATGTTAGAAAAAATGACCAAAAACCAAGGCTATAGTATGGCAAAAATGTCAAAATGACATGTCCAAAAAACAGCTGAAAAACGCCTCAAAACAACATAAAATAGCGTGCCAACGAGACACGCCATAGCATAGAATTTTGCAAAAACATGCCAAAAACACAGCAAATATTGCATGTCAGAAAAATGACCGCGAAAAAACCAAGGCTATAGTAAGGCAAAAATGTCAAAATATGACATGTCCAAAAAACAGCTGGAAACACTCAAAACAGCATAAAAATAGCGTTGTGCCGAGACACGCCATAGCAAAGAATTTTGCAAAAAAAAGCCAAAAACACCCTAAATATTGAATGTCAGAAAAATGACCGAAAAACAAGGCTATAGTAAGGCAAAAATGTCAAAATATGACATGTCCCAAAAACAGCTGAAAACACCTCAAAACAGCATAAAATAGCATGCAAGAGACACCATAGCATAGAATTTGCAAAAACATGCCAAAAAACAGCAGAATATTGCATGTCAGAAAAATGACGAAAAAGCCAAGGCTATAGTAAGGCAAAAATGTCAAAATATGACATGTCCCAAAAACAGCTGGAAACATGTCAAAACAGCATAAAATAGTGTGCCGAGACACGCCATAGCATAGAATTTGCAAAAACATCAAAAACACCCTAAATTTGAATGTCAGAAAAAATACTAAAAAAAAAAAGGCTATAGTAAGGCAAAAATGTCAAAATATGACATGTCCCAAAAACAGCTGGAAAACCTCAAAACAGCATAAAATAGGTGCCGAGACACGCCATAGCATAGAATTTGCAAAAACAAAAAAAACCATAATATTGCATGTCAAAAAATGACCGAAAAAAGGGCTATAGTAAGGGCAAAAATGTCAAAATATGACATGTCCCAAAAACAGCTGGAAACACCATCAAAACAGCATAAAATAGCGTGCCAAGACACACGTCATAGCAAAGAATGTTTCAAAAACAGCCAAAAACACCATAATATTGCATGTTGAAAAAATGACCAAAAAAACCAAGGCTATAGTAAGGCAAAAATGTCAAAATATGACATGTCCAAAAACAGCTGCAAAACACCATCAAAACAGCATAAAATAGGTGCCGAGAACACGCCATAGCATAGAATGTTTCAAAAACAAACCAAAACACCATAATATTGCAAGTGTCGAAAAAAATGACCAAAAAACCAAGGCTATAGTAAGGCAAAAATGTCAAAATATGACATGTCCAAAAACAGCTGGAAAACACAAAAAAGCATAAAAAATAGCATCCGAGACACGCCATAGCATAGAATTTTGCAAAAACAGCCAAAAACACCCTAATTTTGATGTCAGAAAAATGACTAAAAAAGCAAGGCTATAGTATGGCAAAAATGTCAAAATATGACATGTCCCAAAAACAGCTGAAAACCTCAAAACAGCATAAAATAGCGTGCCAAGACACGCCATAGCATCAGAATTTGCAAAAACATGCCAAAAAACAGCAGAATTTGATGGCATGTCAGAAAAAATGACCGAAAAACAAGGCTATAGTAAGGCAAAAATGTCAAAATATGACATGTCCCAAAAACAGCTGGAAACGCCTCAAAACAGCATAAAATAGCGTGCCAAGACACGCCATAGCAAAGAATGTTTCAAAAACGACAAAAACACCATAATATTGCATGTTGAAAAAATGACCAAAAAAACCAAGGCTATAGTAAGGCAAAAATGTCAAAATATGACATGTCCCAAAAACAGCTGCAAAACATGTCAAAACAGCATAAAATGGTGTGCTGAGACACGCCATAGCATAGAATTTTGCAAAAACATCAAAAACCACCAAAATTTTGATGTCAGAAAAATGACCAAAAAACCAAGGCTATAGTAAGGCAAAAAATGTCAAAATATGACATGTCCAAAAACAGCTGCAAACATGTCAAAACAGCATAAAATAGTGTGCTGAGACACGCCATAGCATAGAATGTTTCAAAAACAAACAAAAACACCATAATATTGCATGTCGAAAAAATGACCAAAAAACCAAGGCTATAGTAAGGCAAAAATGTCAAAATATGACATGTCCCAAAAACAGCTGAAAACACCTCAAAACAGCATAAAATAGCGTGCCAAGACACGCCATAGCATAGAATTTTGCAAAACACGCCAAAAACACCATAATTTTGCATGTCAGAAAAATGACCGAAAAAACCAAGGCTATAGTAAGGCAAAAATGTCAAAATATGACATGTCCCAAAAACAGCTGGAAAACACCATCAAAACAGCATAAAATAGCGTCCTGTGACACGCCATAGCATAGAATTTTGCAAAAACAGCCAAAAACCACCTAATTTTGAATGTCAAAAATATGACCGAAAAAGCAAGGCTATAGTAAGGCAAAAATGTCAAAATATGACATGTCCCAAAAACAGCTGGAAACACCTCAAAACAGCATAAAATAGCGTGCCAAGACACGTCATAGCAAAGAATGTTTCAAAAACAGACAAAAACACCACCATAAATATTGCATGTTGAAAAAAATGACCAAAAAACCAAGGCTATAGTAAGGCAAAAATGTCAAAATATGACATGTCCCAAAAACAGCTGGAAAACACCAAAAACAGCATAAAATAGCGTGCCAAGAGACACGCATAGCATAGAATTTTGCAAAAAACAGCCAAAAACACCATAATTTTGCATGTCAGAAAAATGACCGAAAAAAAGCAAGGCTATAGTATGGCAAAAATGTCAAAATATGACATGTCCCAAAAACAGCTGGAAACATGTCAAAACAGCATAAAATAGTGTGCTGAGACACGCCATAGCATAGAAATTTGCAAAAACAGCAAAAAACACCCTAATTTTGAATGTCAGAAAAAATGACTAAAAAAGCAAGGCTATAGTAAGGCAAAAATGTCAAAATATGACATGTCCCAAAAACTGCTGGAAAACCTCAAAACAGCATAAAATAGCGTGCCGAGACACGCCATAGCATAGAATTTTGCAAAAACATCAAAAACCATCCTAATTTCGATGTCAGAAAAATGACTGAAAAAGCAAGGCTATAGTATGGCAAAAATGTCAAAATATGACATGTCCCAAAAACTGCTGGAAAAACACTTCAAAACAACATAAAATAGCGTGCCAAGAGACGTCATAGCAAAGAATGTTTCAAAAAAACAGACAAAAACACCATAATATTGCATGTTGAAAAAATGACCAAAAAACCAAGGCTATAGTATGGCAAAAATGTCAAAATATGACATGTCCCAAAAACAGCTGGAAAACATGCCTCAAAACAGCATAAAATAGCATTCCAAGAGATGCCATAGCATAGAATTTTGCAAAAACATCAAAAACACACCCTAATTTTGAATGTCAGAAAAATGACTAAAAAAGCAAGGCTATAGTAAGGCAAAAATGACAAAATATGACATGTCCCAAAAACTGCTGGAAACATGTCAAAACAGCATAAAATGGTGTGCTGAGACACGCCATAGCATAGAATTTTGCAAAAACATCAAAAACATCCTAAATTTGAATGTCAGAAAAAATGACCAAAAAACCAAGGCTATAGTATGGCAAAAATGTCAAAATATGACATGTCCCAAAAACAGCTGCAAACATGTCAAAACAGCATAAAATAGTGTGCTGAGACACGCCATAGCATAGAATGTTTCAAAAAACAAACAAAAACACCATAATATTGCAAGTCGAAAAAATGACCAAAAAAACCAAGGCTATAGTAAGGCAAAAATGTCAAAATATGACATGTCCAAAAACAGCTGGAAATGCCTCAAAACAGCATAAAATAGCATCCTGAGACACGCCATAGCATAGAATTTTGCAAAAACATCAAAAACACCCTAATTTTGAATGTCAGAAAAATGACTAAAAAAGCAAGGCTATAGTATGGCAAAAATGTCAAAATATGACATGTCCCAAAAAACTGCTGGAAACACCTCAAAACAACATAAAATAGCGTGCCAAGAGACGCCATAGCAAAGAATGTTTCAAAAACAGACAAAAACACCATAATATTGCATGTTGAAAAAATGACCAAAAAACCAAGGTATAGTATGGCAAAAATGTCAAAATATGACATGTCCCAAAAACAGCTGGAAAACACCTCAAAACAGCATAAAATAGCATTCCAAGAGATGCCATAGCATAGAATTTTTGCAAAAACATCAAAAAACATCCTAATTTTGAATGTCAGAAAAAATGACCAAAAAAACCAAGGCTATAGTAAGGCAAAAATGTCAAAATATGACATGTCCCAAAAACAGCTGCAAACATGTCAAAACAGCATAAAATAGTGTGCTGAGACACGCCATAGCATAGAATGTTTCAAAAACATGCAAACAAAAACACCATAATATTGCAAGTTTAAAAAAAAATGACCAAAAAACCAAGGCTATAGTATGGCAAAAATGTCAAAATATGACATGTCCCAAAAAACAGCTGGAAATGCCTCAAAACAGCATAAAATAGCGTGCCAAGAGACGCCATAGCATCAGATTTTGCAAAAAAAACATGCAAAAACAGCAGAATTTTGAATGTCAGAAAAATGACCGAAAAAGCAAGGCTATAGTAAGGCAAAAATGTCAAAATATGACATGTCCCAAAAACAGCTGGAACGCCTCAAAACAGCATAAAATAGCGTCCTGTGACACGCCATAGCATAGAATTTTGCAAAAACATCAAAAACCATCCTAATTTTGAATGTCAGAAAAATGACCGAAAAAGCAAGGCTATAGTAAGGCAAAAATGTCAAAATATGACATGTCCCAAAAACAGCTGGAAAACACCTCAAAACAGCATAAAATAGCGTCCTGCCAAGACACGCCATAGCATAGAATTTTGCAAAAACATCAAAAAAACCACCCTAATTTTGAATGTCAGAAAAATGACTAAAAAAGCAAGGCTATAGTATGGCAAAAATGTCAAAATATGACATGTCCCAAAAACTGCTGGAAACACTTCAAAACAACATAAAATAGCGTGCCAAGAGACGTCATAGCAAAGAATGTTTCAAAAACAGACAAAAACACCATAATATTGCATGTTGAAAAAATGACCAAAAAACAAGGCTATAGTATGGCAAAAATGTCAAAATATGACATGTCCCAAAAACAGCTGCAAACATGTCAAAAAACAGCATAAAATAGTGTCCTGTGACACGCCATAGCATAGAATTTTGCAAAAACATCAAAAACCACCCTAATTTTGAATGTCAGAAAAAATGACTAAAAAAGCAAGGCTATAGTATGGCAAAAAAAAATGTCAAAATATGACATGTCCCAAAAACTGCTGGAAACACTTCAAAACAACATAAAATAGTGTGCTGAGACACGCCATAGCATAGAATGTTTCAAAAAAACAAAAACACCATAATATTGCATGTCGAAAAAATGACCAAAAAACCAAGGCTATAGTAAGGCAAAAATGTCAAAATATGACATGTCCCAAAAACAGCTGGAAATGCCTCAAAAACAGCATAAAATAGCGTGCCAAGAGACGCCATAGCATCGAATTTTGCAAAAACACGCCAAAAACACCAGAATTTTGAATGTCAGAAAAATGACCGAAAAAGCAAGGCTATAGTAAGGCAAAAATGTCAAAATATGACATGTCCCAAAAACTGCTGGAAACGCCTCAAAACAACATAAAATAGCATGACAAGAGACGCCATAGCATAGAATTTTGCAAAAACATGCCAAAAACAGCAGAATTTTGAATGTCAGAAAAATGACCGAAAAAGCAAGGCTATAGTATGGCAAAAATGTCAAAATATGACATGTCCCAAAAACTGCTGGAAACGCCTCAAAAACAGCATAAAATAGCGTGCTGAGACACGCCATAGCATAGAATTTTGCAAAAACATCAAAAACCATCCTAATTTTGAATGTCAGAAAAATGACCGAAAAAGCAAGGCTATAGTAAGGCAAAAATGTCAAAATATGACATGTCCCAAAAAACTGCTGGAAACACTTCAAAACAAACATAAAATAGCGTGCCAAGAGACGTCATAGCAAAGAATGTTTCAAAAACAGACAAAAACACCATAATATTGCATGTTGAAAAAATGACCAAAAAACCAAGGCTATAGTATGGCAAAAAAATGTCAAAATATGACATGTCCCAAAAACAGCTGGAAATGCCTCAAAACAGCATAAAATAGCATGCAAGAGATGCCATAGCATAGAATTTTGCAAAAACATCAAAAACCATCCTAATTTTGAATGTCAGAAAAATGACCAAAAAACCAAGGCTATAGTAAGGCAAAAATGTCAAAATATGACATGTCCCAAAAACAGCTGCAAAACATGTCAAAAACAGCATAAAATAGTGTGCTGAGACACGCCATAGCATAGAATGTTTCAAAAACAAACAAAAACACCATAATATTGCAAGTCGAAAAAATGACCAAAAAAACAAGGCTATAGTATGGCAAAAATGTCAAAATATGACATGTCCCAAAAACAGCTGGAAATGCCTCAAAACAGCATAAAATAGCGTGCCAAGAGACGCCATAGCATCAGAATTTTGAAAACATGCCAAAAACACCAGAATTTTGAATGTCAGAAAAATGACCGAAAAAGCAAGGCTATAGTAAGGCAAAAATGTCAAAATATGACATGTCCCAAAAACAGCTGGAAACGCCTCAAAACAGCATAAAATAGCGTGCCAAGAGACACGCCATAGCATAGAATTTTGCAAAAACATCAAAAACCATCCTAATTTTGAATGTCAGAAAAATGACCGAAAAAGCAAGGCTATAGTAAGGCAAAAATGTCAAAATATGACATGTCCCAAAAAACTGCTGGAAACACTTCAAAACAACATAAAATAGCGTGCCAAGAGACGTCATAGCAAAGAATGTTTCAAAAACAGACAAAAACACCATAATATTGCATGTTGAAAAAATGACCAAAAAACCAAGGCTATAGTATGGCAAAAATGTCAAAATATGACATGTCCCAAAAACAGCTGCAAACATGTCAAAACAGCATAAAATAGCGTGTGCTGAGACACGCCATAGCATAGAATTTTGCAAAAACATCAAAAACACATCCTAATTTTGAATGTCAGAAAAATGACCAAAAAACCAAGGCTATAGTATATGGCAAAAATGTCAAAATATGACATGTCCCAAAAACTGCTGCAAACATGTCAAAACAGCATAAAATAGTGTGCTGAGACACGCCATAGCATAGAATGTTTTGCAAAAACAAACAAAAAAAACCATAATATTGCAAGTCGAAAAAATGACCAAAAAACAAGGCTATAGTAAGGCAAAAATGTCAAAATATGACATGTCCCAAAACAGCTGGAAATGCCTCAAAACAGCATAAAATAGCGTGCCAAGAGACGCCATAGCATCGAATTTTGAAAACACGCCAAAAACAGCAGAATTTTGAATGTCAGAAAAATGACCGAAAAAGCAAGGCTATAGTAAGGCAAAAATGTCAAAATATGACATGTCCCAAAAACAGCTGGAAATGCCTCAAAACAGCATAAAATAGCGTCCTGACACGCCATAGCATAGAATTTTGCAAAAACATCAAAAACCACCCTAATTTTGAATGTCAGAAAAATGACTAAAAAAGCAAGGCTATAGTATGGCAAAAATGTCAAAATATGACATGTCCCAAAAACTGCTGGAAACACTTCAAAACAACATAAAATAGCGTGCCAAGAGACGTCATAGCAAAGAATGTTTCAAAAACAGACAAAAAACACCATAATATTGCATGTTGAAAAAATGACCAAAAAACCAAGGCTATAGTATGGCAAAAATGTCAAAATATGACATGTCCCAAAAACAGCTGCAAACATGTCAAAACAGCATAAAAATGGTGTGCCTGTGACACGCCATAGCATAGAATTTTGCAAAAACATCAAAAACCACCCTAATTTTGAATGTCAGAAAAATGACTAAAAAAGCAAGGCTATAGTATGGCAAAAATGTCAAAATATGACATGTCCCAAAAACTGCTGGAAACACTTCAAAACAACATATAAATAGCGTGCCAAGAGACGTCATAGCAAAGAATGTTTCAAAAACAGACAAAAACACCATAATATTGCATGTTGAAAAAATGACCAAAAAACCAAGGCTATAGTATGGCAAAAATGTCAAAATATGACATGTCCCAAAAACAGCTGGAAAACATGTCAAAACAGCATAAAATAGTGTCCTGTGACACGCCATAGCATAGAATTTTGCAAAAACATCAAAAACCACCCTAATTTTGAATGTCAGAAAAATGACTAAAAAAGCAAGGCTATAGTATGGCAAAAATGTCAAAATATGACATGTCCCAAAAACTGCTGGAAACACTTCAAAACAACATAAAATAGCGTGCCAAGAGACGTCATAGCAAAGAATGTTTCAAAAACAGACAAAAACACCATAATATTGCATGTTGAAAAAATGACCAAAAAAAGCAAGGCTATAGTATGGCAAAAATGTCAAAATATGACATGTCCCAAAAACAGCTGGAAACATCTCAAAACAGCATAAAATGTGTGCTGAGACACGCCATAGCATAGAATTTTGCAAAAACATCAAAAACCATCCTAATTTTTGAATGTCAGAAAAATGACCAAAAAACCAAGGCTATAGTATGGCAAAAATGTCAAAATATGACATGTCCCAAAAACTGCTGCAAACATGTCAAAACAGCATAAAATAGTGTGCTGAGACACGCCATAGCATAGAATGTTTCAAAAACAAACAAAAACACCATAATATTGCAAGTCGAAAAAATGACCAAAAAACCAAGGCTATAGTATGGCAAAAATGTCAAAATATGACATGTCCCAAAAACAGCTGGAAATGCCTCAAAACAGCATAAAATAGCGTGCCAAGAGACGCCATAGCATCGAATTTTGAAAAAACACGCCAGAAAACAGCAGAATTTTGAATGTCAGAAAAATGACCGAAAAAAGCAAGGCTATAGTAAGGCAAAAATGTCAAAATATGACATGTCCTAAAAAACTGCTGGAAACGCCTCAAAACAACATAAAATAGCATGACAAGAGACGCCATAGCATAGAATTTTGTGAACATGCCAGAAGACAGCAGAATTTTAAATGTCAGAAAAATGACCGAAAAAGCAAGGCTATATAGTATAGTATGGCAAAAATGTCAAAATATGACATGTCCCAAAAACTGCTGGAAACGCCTCAAAACAGCATAAAATAGCGTGCTGAGACACGCCATAGCATAGAGTTTTGCAAAAACATCAAAAACCATCCTAATTTTGAATGTCAGAAAAATGACCGAAAAAAAGCAAGGCTATAGTATGGCAAAAATGTCAAAATATGACATGTCCCAAAAACTGCTGGAAACACTTCAAAACAACATAAAATAGCGTGCCAAGAGACGTCATAGCAAAGAATGTTTCAAAAACAGACAAAAACACCATAATATTGCATGTTGAAAAAAATGACCAAAAAACCAAGGCTATAGTATGGCAAAAATGTCAAAATATGACATGTCCCAAAAACAGCTGGAAATGCCTCAAAACAGCATAAAATAGCGTCCAAGAGACGCCATAGCATAGAATTTTGCAAAAACATCAAAAACCACCCTAATTTTGAATGTCAGAAAAATGACTAAAAAAAGCAAGGCTATAGTAAGGCAAAAATGACAAAATATGACATGTCCCAAAAACTGCTGGAAACATGTCAAAACAGCATAAAATAGTGTGCTGAGACACGCCATAGCATAGAATTTTGCAAAAACATCAAAAACCATCCTAATTTTGAATGTCAGAAAAATGACCAAAAAACAAGGCTATAGTATGGCAAAAATGTCAAAATATATGACATGTCCCAAAAACAGCTGGAAATGCCTCAAAACAGCATAAAATAGCGTGCCAAGAGACGCCATAGCATCAGATTTTGAAAACATGCCAGAAAACAGCAGAATTTTGAATGTCAGAAAAATGACCGAAAAAGCAAGGCTATAGTAAGGCAAAAATGTCAAAATATGACATGTCCCAAAAAACAGCTGGAAATGCCTCAAAACAGCATAAAATAGCGTGCTGAGACACGCCATAGCATAGAATTTTGCAAAAACATCAAAAACCACCCTAATTTTGAATGTCAGAAAAATGACTAAAAAAAAGCAAGGCTATAGTATGGCAAAAATGTCAAAATATGACATGTCCCAAAAACTGCTGGAAACACGTCAAAACAACATAAAATAGCGTGCTGAGACACGCCATAGCATAGAATGTTTCAAAAACTGACAAAAACACCATAATATTGCATGTCGAAAAAATGACCAAAAACCAAGGCTATAGTAAGGTAAAAATGTCAAAATATGACATGTCTCAAAAACTCCTGGAAACGTCTCAAAACAGCATAAAATAGCGTGCAAGAGACGCCATAGCATAGAATTTTGAAAAACGCCAAAAACAGCAGAATTTTGAATGTCAGAAAAATGACCGAAAAAGCAAGGCTATAGTATGGCAAAAATGACAAAATATGACATGTCCCAAACACTGCTGGAAACATGTCAAAACAGCATAAAATAGTGTGCTGAGACACGCCATAGCATAGAATTTTGCAAAAACATCAAAAACCACCCTAATTTTGAATGTCAGAAAAATGACTAAAAAAAGCAAGGCTATAGTATGGCAAAAATGTCAAAATATGACATGTCCCAAAAACTGCTGGAAACGCCTCAAAACAGCATAAAATAGCGTGCTGAGACACGCCATAGCATAGAGTTTTGCAAAAACATCAAAAACCATCCTAATTTTGAATGTCAGAAAAATGACCGAAAAAAGCAAGGCTATAGTATGGCAAAAATGTCAAAATATGACATGTCCCAAAAACAGCTGGAAATGCCTCAAAACAGCATAAAATAGCATTCCAAGAGACGCCATAGCATAGAATTTTGCAAAAACATCAAAAACACCCTAATTTTGAATGTCAGAAAAACTAAAAAAGCAAGGCTATAGTATGGCAAAAATGTCAAAATATGACATGTCCCAAAAACTGCTGGAAACTCTCAAAACATCATTAAAATGATGTACCAAGAGATGCCATAGCATAGAATTTTACAAAAAACGCCCAAAACACCATGATATTGAATGTCTGAAAAATGACTGAAAAAGCAAGGCTATAGTAAGGCAAAAATGTCAAAATATGACATGTCCCAAAAACTGCTGGAAACGTCAAAACAGCATAAAATAGCGTGCTGAGACACGCCATAGCATAGAATTTTCAAAAACAAACAAAAAACCATAATATTGAATGTCGAAAAAATGACCAAAAAAGCAAGGCTATAGTAAGGCAAAAATGTCAAAATATGACATGTCCCAAAAACAGCTGGAAAATGCCTCAAAACAGCATAAAATAGCGTGCTGAAGACACGCCATAGCATAGAATTTTGCAAAAACATCAAAAACCATCCTAATTTTGAATGTCAGAAAAATGACCAAAAAAAGCAAGGCTATAGTATGGCAAAAATGTCAAAATATGACATGTCCTAAAAACTGCTAGAAACACATCAAAACAACATAAAATAGCGTGCTGAGACACGCCATAGCATATAATGTTTCAAAAACTGACGAAAACACCATAATATTGCAAGTCGAAAAAATGACACAAAAAAGCAAGGCTATAGTAAGGCAAAAAATGTCAAAATATGACATGTCCCAAAAACAGTGGAATGCCTCAAAACAGCATAAAATAGCATTCCAAGAGACACCATAGCATAGAATTTTGCAAAACATCAAAAACCATCCTAATTTTGAATGTCAGAAAAATAACTAAAAAAAACAAGGCTATAGTATGGCAAAAATGTCAAAATATGACATGTCTCAAAAACAGCTGGAAATGCCTCAAAACAGCATAAAATAGCGTGCCAAGAGACGCCATAGCATCGAATTTTGAAAATATGCCAGAAAACAGCAGAATTTTGAATGTCAGAAAAATGACCGAAAAAGCAAGGCAATAGTAAGGCAAAAATGTCAAAATATGACATGTCCCAAAAAACTGGTGGAAACGCCTCAAAACAGCATAAAATAGCGTGCTGAGACACGCCATAGCATAGAGTTTTGCAAAAACATCAAAAACCATCCTAATTTTGAATGTCAGAAAAATGACCGAAAAAAAGCAAGGCTATAGTATGGCAAAAATGTCAAAATATGACATGTCCCAAAAAACTGCTGGGAACACGTCAAAACAACATAAAATAGCGTGCCAAGAGACGTCATAGCAAAGAATGTTTCAAAAACAGACAAAAACACCATAATATTGCACGTTGAAAAAATGACCCAAAAACAAGGCTATAGTATGGCAAAAATGTCAAAATATGACATGTCCCAAAAACAGCTGGAAAAGCCTCAAAACAGCATAAAATAGCATTCCAAGAGATGCCATAGCATAGAATTTTGCAAAAACATCAAAAACCATCCTAATTTTGAATGTCAGAAAAATGACTAAAAAAGCAAGGCTATAGTATGGCAAAAATGTCAAAATATGACATGTCCCAAAAACTCTGGAAACGCCTCAAAACAACATAAAATAGCGTGCCGAGACACGCCATAGCATAGAATGTTTCAAAAACTGACAAAAACACCATAATATTGCAAGTCGAAAAAATGACCAAAAACCAAGGCTATAGTAAGGCAAAAATGTCAAAATATGACATGTCCCAAAAACAGCTGGAAATGCCTCAAAACAGCATAAAATAGCATTCCAAGAGATGCCATAGCATCGAATTTTGAAAACATGCCAAAAACAGCATAATTTTGAATGTCAGAAAAATGACCGAAAAACCAAGGCTATAGTATGGCAAAAATGTCAAAATATGTCATGTCCCAAAAACAGCTGGAAACGCCTCAAAACAGCATAAAATAGCGTCCTGTGACACGCCATAGCATAGAGTTTTGCAAAAACATCAAAAACCACCCTAATTTTGAATGTCGAAAAATGACTAAAAAAGCAAGGCTATAGTATGGCAAAAATGTCAAAATATGACATGTCCCAAAAACTGCTGGAAAAACATGTCAAAACAGCATAAAATAGCGTGCTGAGACACGCCATAGCATAGAATTTTGTCAAAAACTGACAAAAACACCATAATATTGAAGTCGAAAAAATGACCAAAAAAGCAAGGCTATAGTAAGGCAAAAATGTCAAAACATGACATGTCCCAAAAACTGCTGGAAACGCCTCAAAACAGCATAAAATAGCATTCCAAGAGATGCCATAGCATAGAATTTTGCAAAAACTTAAAAAACCCATCCTAATTTTGAGTGTCAGAAAAATGACTGAAAAACCAAGGCTATAGTATGCAAAAATGTCAAAATATGACATGTCCCAAAAACTCCTGGAAACGCCTCAAAACATCATAAAATGACGTGCCAAGACACACCATAGCATAGAATTTTGCAAAAACGCCCCAAAACACCATGATATTCAATGTCTGAAAAATGACCGAAAAAGCAAGGCTATAGTATGGCAAAAATGACAAAATATGACATGTCCCAAAAACTGCTGAAAAGACCTCAAAACAGCATAAAATAGCGTTCTGAGACGCCATAGCACAGAATGTTTCAAAAACGGCCAAAACCCCCATAACATTGCATGTTGAAAAAATGAATGAGCCTTGCGTGAGGTGTTTTTGATTATCCGGTTAAGTGCTCAATGAATTAAAGGTGTTGTTATTATAGTTATTGATATTATTATTGTGTACACATCATATTATAGTACGTCCTAAATAATGGTTTTACAATTTCATCGTAGGGTATGTATTCAAAAATAAGTAGAAAACATAATACTAAAGTATGTCATAAAAAATACGTACATATGTAAGTGCTCAGTATAATTTATCATTAAAAATGCCATAAAAACCTAAAAAAATGTATTTAACATGTTCAAAACAGCATGAAAAAAGTAAAGCGTGTCATTCAAATTTGCTTTAGAAATTCATAGTACAGCATACCTTAAAAATAAATATGCTGTCAAAAATATCATGAAAAAGTCACAGTACAGTATGTCTTCCAAAAAAGAAAAGAGTATAGTTTGCCAGTAAAAACATGCTAAATACGTCATAGTAAAATCTTTAAAAATGTCACAAAAAAAAACACTTTGCATAGTTTGTTAACAAACATAGCATTGGACTGTCATGGCAGGTCACTAAATATACAATAAAAACATCAGAGTATATTGTGACGACAAAAAATATGTCCAAAACATCATAGTGTAATATGTTGTTAAAAACGTTTAAAATGTCATCGTATAGTTAATCATTGAATAATCAAAGACATTTCATTTTATAATGTGCCATTAAAAATATCGTGAAATTGTGATTAGTTTGTCCTTAAAATTATCATCAAAAAGTTACAGTGAAGTCTGTCAATAAATGTGAGACAAAAAGTCAAGAGTACAGTTTGATAAAATTTGATTAAAATAAAAAAATTCAGGGTTCACCAGAATTATGACGAAATCTTTGAAGACAAATCGCCACAGTGGATTTAAAGGACGGCAGTATATACATGTGTTGTATATGTAAGATTTGAAGCTTGTGAAATCAGCTATAATGCTTTCCAGAGCACTCACGGATAAAAAAACAAAAGCTACGGTATGTTGAACCTCTGCTGTTTTGTTAACGCGGAGTGTGCAGCTGTGCACGAATGCATCAGACGTCCATTTCTGGAATATCAACACTGGTCGTCGTTCTCAAGCCTGTGAAATGGAAACTTCCCAGAGGATTTTTGGGGAGAAGATGCATTTAAGGAAACAGCTGTGTGGAGAAAACACACTAACCTCTAATAAAGCCTCTTTGTTTCTTTCAGCCATCTCACACGTCTCCTTCCGCCCCAACAAGTAGTTCTGTGGCAGGAGAGACAGACAGACTGCAAGTTAGCAACATAAACATTTGTATAGTTTTTAATTAAACAGGCTGACCTTTCAAAAACTATCTTGTGTGTGTGTGTGTGTGTGTGTGTGTGTGTGTGTGTGTGTGTGTGTGTGAGTCTGGGTCTCACCTGGGGGTTTTTGAACACAGCATACTTCTCGATGCGCTCGGTGAACATCAGGCGGTTCTGGCTGTCTCTGGTCCAGTTCAGCAGGTTCTCCACCAGGTTCTCATGATCCTCGAAGATCCGCTCTGAAGAGTCAAGAAGATTTTTTTTTTAATTCAGTTAATTCAGGTCAAAGCGGGACAGTCAAAACCAATAAAGGAACAATAATGGAAAAATACGCCACTGTATTATTTTGGGACTATGAATATGTTTAAATCAATCTGGACTTAAAACAATTATAACACAGAGCCGGAGGACTTAAACATGCTTAAAAACTCTGTAAAGATGAACACAACGCCTCAGTGCTTACATCGATTAATGTGCTGTTTACCGGTTTGGAAATGCACAGGAAATAAATAAGTAAAATAGTAATGTTCATCCTAACACTTCTACTGTTGTAACAGCAAATCTAACTGCTTTTACTGAGATGAATTCTGCTGAGATCATTTTTATAACAATGAAAATGATATAAACTATAATAATATATCAATAATAATAATATCAACCA